>NC_057810.1:393945746-394245746 GCF_018294505.1 Triticum aestivum
CCGTAAGTGAGTCGTGCACTTCGATGGCACCTATGCAATATTTTTTCTCCTCGATGGCACGTGAATGGCATGTGAATAGTGCACGTACTCAACGACGGAGCACGGGATGGTAGCAATGACATGGTCAGCCCTTTTTTGGAGAGAGTACGTACTAGTAGTAAATATATTGATGTGTCCTGTTAACTCGCAGAACGACGAGAAGATGGATTGCGCCTTCTCCCTCGCCAAGGCGTGCGCGGTGGCTCGCAGCACGAGGAGAAACTTTTGCTTACAAGCGGTGGACGTGCAACAGTTCATTTGGTGTCAGATTGCCAGAAGCACTACTATAGAACGATCGACTTCAGGAAGAGGCGAAGAGCCAAGCGCAAGGTCACCTACTAACCTTAGGCTAGGCGTAGTGGGAGTAACATAAGTAGAGGTATCTCCTTTTTTTATCCTAGAAACAACCACACGCGAATATCAAGGTGCGGGTTACATAGAACAAAATTCCTGCAGTCCGTGCTCAGCACTCCTCTATCTCTCTTCTCAGCTAGCCAGCGGAAGCACGGAGCCCATTATCTGTTTGCTCACATGCGGCCCCACATGTCAGTGAAAACGCAAGAGGACCCACTGAACCTGCACATCTTTCACCTCGACGTGCTGGTGATGAAAAACAAATCCAAGAAAGATCTTTAGTGGCCGCTTTTGGACTTACTCAAGAGTAGTAAGATTCTATTTATAGTTTAACCCAAGATGCACATCTCGTGGCTTCAACTTATCAACTATCACTCTATTTTCTTTCATGACATGACCTGGATGCTGGATGTCCCACGTGTCCGCAAAAGGAGGAAGAACCCGACCAAATCTTTGGTTGTGCTCTCGGATTAGACTAGTTGTGATAACTTAAAAATTTTATTGTGTACTCCCTCCGTTCCAAAATACTTGACTTCCATTTGTCCAAAAATGGATGTGCCTATATACTAAAACATGTCTAGATACATATATATTTTGACAAACATGTCTAGATACATGTGTAGAAGCCATGTATGGTGCAACGGAGGGAGTAGAATGGATGCAAGTTTTTGTATTGGGAAGAAGAGTACATCCATATATTGATAGAGCATTGGAGTTGGCCTTACAAGTGGGACCGCAGTTGAGGAAACCGACTATCGGCAAACCCCCACCTCGCCCGCCGCGTGATGGCTGAGTTAGAGAAACGATGAGGTTGAAGAGATTGCTCTAGCATGGACTCCAAGAAATTTGGTGTCACATGGAAGTCGTGCTGGTGGCGTGTGTCGTACTCCTGGATGTGAATGCTTGTTCTGGCCCATGCCACCCTACTACTCCTACTACTTACTATATAGTACTACTAGTATCGAGGATTCGAGGTGCTGCTTACGTATGGCTACAGTAAAAACACCCGCACGATGCGCGAAGCATGTGAAGCTAGTACAAATAGTGTACTACTATTATTGATGATTGGCCTCATCCGATAACCTATTGCAATGCACATACAATTATGTATTCGGAAAATATTTTTTTTGCCTCGTCGCACCACTCACTCATAGAAGCAAACTCGAAAGCCATTATTAAATTTAGTAAGTTTATCACAGGCATATCATTTTATTACATACAACAGGTCATCAACCCACATCGACAACGAGGATACATTATAAATACTAAAGTTTTCACCACACAACAAATAACAAGCAATGAAATGAACTTCAACTCAACCATTCCTCGGCCTTGGAAACGCTTGCTTTGAACTACAAGTGATTCTCTGGGACGGGGCATCTATTGTCGATCTCGAGACCAACGCAGGACTGATCATCCAGGCTGAAGCGGCCTACTATATCAGTACGGGAACCACCCAAATGTCCGAGGTATAGACACAGTTGCTTCTCATAAATGGTGCTAGTAACGTTGTGTCAACAGCAACTGGATCGCCTTTCACCATCATCAGATAGTTTTGTCCAAGGAAGAGCGAGTTTTCTCCAAGACTATCAATTCTGTACCAGGGAGAAGGTGTTGGAGCTAGCACACTAGTATCCATCCCGAATACCATGCAACGGGTGTTGGAATAGGTCCAGAGAGTGCGACCATGGGAGACTACACCTGCTTCCTTAGCAGTAACATCATCAGTCGGCTATATACACACGAGAAGAGGTGACCCATCGGAATTAGTTGCCAGGCGCCAACGATTATATGGGTGTTGCTCGTCCTCCTGCTCGTGATCATCACCATCATCATCTCCCCCTTGGTTATAAATTTTTTCAAGTATAGGTGGTGGACTTTTCACAGGACCTTGGAAACACAAGAAGAAGGTTAATTAGTAAAGGGAAACTTGCTAACCCGCATGCATGTGGATGAAACAATTATAATTACGGTGGAAGACAAACATACTGAAATCATAACGATTCCATGCAAAAATAGTGCCACGAGTGGTGGTAGCAAACACAAGGCCCTCGTATTCAATTGCATCACAGTACTCATTCGTGTACGGAAACTGATTTTTAAGCAATGTCCATCGAGTCAAACCAGCAACGACGGCAACAAGCTTGTCGAAGATAGCAACAACTTCATACTTGTTGTAATTCCAAGAGCGTGTGGGGACTCGAGAAATTGCTATCTTCCGTAGAAGACAGTCACCATGATTGTATTTGAACGTGCGTACAATACCGGTGTGCTCAACCACTGGGCAGTCTGCTGAGATTTTTGGAAGTGGTACCCGGTCATGAGTGTACACATTCACAAGTTCCCACTCGCAGTTGGACCCAATGTAAACAACCAATCTCCATTTGCGCCTGCCCAAGCCTTGCCCTCAAGCGATGGCATCTTAACATCATACATATCATTATCAAGCGGCATAAACTTGCACAGGGCGAGGCCTCTGTCGTGACGGCACCAGTCATCAGGGTCACGGCGAAGAAGATAGGGGATATCAAACCGTTGCTTGACTCTTGGGTTCCTTGTAATGATGTATTAGTTGAGTCAAGAATGGGCTTGAACGAACCTGCCATGCTAGCCGAGGTGATGACGTCGCACCGATCAATGAGTTTCTCCACCACGTCATCTTTCAGATCGGGGCAAGAATAACGGGGTCGTTTCCGTCCTGTTCCCTCCATGGAGAAGACGATCGAACAATGGCAGAAGAAAGCGTGAAGGGCTGAAGGAAAATTGAGAAGGGAGAGGAAGAGCGTGCGACAGCAGTTCCAAATCGAGAGGGAAAGGCTAAGCGTCAGTGGACGGTTGCCAGTTTGCCACGGTTCACGAAGGGGCGCCCCGGCCTACACGTCGGTTCGGAAATACTCCAACTACTCGCCGTCGTCTCACTGATATGTGGAACGGGACCACATGTCAACGAGACATGGTGTGTAATTTCTCGTGCAAAATGCGATCTGGCCGCGTTGGCCCGAAGTGCCGCATTAGTGTTTTTTTGAAAGTTTGCCGCATTAGTTATCGACCTTTATTTTTTTAACATGCAATCTGAATGGATAGCTCCTGTGGTCATCACATGTGAGAGGATATAGTGATGGTTGATTCACCCAAGCAACTTTACAGTGGGAATATGGGAGTACCAGCGGATTCAAGGAACAGAGAAATGATGGTTGCTTCATCCAAGCAACTTACTGTGGCGAAGGTGGGGCTCTGTGATTTGACTGCTCACTAGTCATTACTACTGCGGTGCAACGACCGGGGTGAATCATTCCCTAAAGTTGTATTGTGCACTCAATATTACTGCATGGCAGGTGGAGCCGGATGAAGGATGTCCAACATGTCGGCGAAACAAAGTTGAATTGTTTCTGGCATTGCTATCAGTCCTTCAGGATTTGTTTATATGTACGCATAATTTTGATGAAATTGTACTGTGATGCTATGAAGGTTTCAACTCTGGTTCCCGCAGGAAAAAAAAGGTTTCAACTTAGGATTCATGTGTCTTGCCTCGAGATTATCTTGTTACAACATTCCATCAAATACAAATGAAACTACCATGGCTAATGCATCTCAATGGTTCGTAGATCAGTGCCAATATTCACATCACAACTGAAGACAAAGTTGTGAGAAGGTGTACAAATAAATAAAAATATATAATTGATCGATGCTGTTCGTAGGCATGGCTCCATTTCCTTGGCACAGTGTTCATTGCTTGGCAGCTAGTTTCACCCAGCTCTGTAGCCAAAAAAGAGGTGTATGAAGGACACCACAATCCGATCATTTTGTGCAGCTCCACTAAAATCGGGCGGACCATTGTTTGCAAAGATATCCAGTCAGTGTGATTACAATAATAGTGGAACTAGATGATGAAACATAACACACATGAATAGAAGTCGATCACCTCTACGATCTCTCTTTAGGACTAACTTCTTGTCGGAGAAGATTAGGCACGGAGTTGGATGAGGAGGATAGCAAAACCAATCTCCCTTTCCGCAGTCCCACAGAAATGTAAAAACGTTGCCCGTGTGACATTTTGGCGGAACTGCACAAAACACTCTTCAGAAAAGTGATTTATGTAGTTCACCAAAAGGTCGCAATAGCAACGAGGTGAAAATGGATAGCCCTGTTTGCAAAAGGAGGTCGAAAGGAAACAATTACTGCCCAATAACACGAGTTGAAGACACATACGCCAACAAAAAAGAAGCATGTTCCATGTAAAAAGGGAAAGATAGCACATGGTGGTTTATCAAAAATGGTTTGAGGACGAGATTGCAAGATAGAAAGTACGCCAGCCGAGATACGATTTAAGCAAACAACTAAAGAATATCCACATGCAGCAACGTGGGAAGATGGGCAGTGGAGAAGGGCTGGAGGAAGCTGTACCTGAGGGTCGTCGGGATGTTACTAGGAGGGCGCTGGCGGCCGAGATCTGCCCATACTGCAGCAGCGAGCAAGTGGCGAAGGCCCTACCGCGCCGGAGCTTGGTCAGAGAGAATGGCGGGTACCGCAGATCGGGACGAGCTGCCTCAACACCGTCGAACGGAGAGACGATGCACATCCTCCCTTTCCGCCGGCGGACGGGATGCGGCCGGATCACTGACCAACGCTGAGAGAGAGAGGCCACGGCGGCCTTGTGTGAGATTGTGTGACGAGACTCACGAGAGACAAACCCATTTTTCCATTTTCCCCATGGCAATTGTTTTATATTCTGGGCGTGGTACCCGACCCTCCTTCGCGTAAACAACCGCTACATGCATCAAATTATCATGTGGGCTGCCTTTTCGTACAGAAACGAACTCCACCGTGTACCCGCGCGGGTGTGGCCAGGAACGAGACGTGAGTACGTGCGTCCTGCCTGCACTTCTTCTTTAGGTGCAGGTACGTACGTGGGTGGGTGTGAGAGACATGGTTTGTGTGAAACAGAGGCAATGTGTTGATGATATCTCAATCAGAAAAACGTAACATACGCAATGTGTGTGAAACGGAGTCATGGATGTGAGATATCGATAGAATTGAAAACAGGGATGAAGTGTGTGGATGCGCGATCGATAAAGAGTGCCATCGAATTTGTGTTTGCCCACGTCAAAGATACAGGGCGGCTGGCCTACTGGAATTTGAGAGGGCAGAGGTGCAGTTCTTCTCTGTGGTATGGATACCTACCTACAACGTTCAACTATCGGTGTGTGTGTGTGGGGTGGCGGGGGTAGAGACCGGTCGACTAGTATATGTCTGGGGAAGGAGAGAGACCTAGCTATGTATTGAGGGAGATCGATCGACATCCATGGATATGTGTAGCAGAGGAATAAGGTTGGGAAAAAGACAAAGGTAGAGCGTCGGAGGGTTGGTGGTGGAGTGGCGTCTCACAAATGGTGGGAGAGGCCTGCTAGACAAACGGAGGGTATGAGTGCAATATCAATAAGAGAGGGCGGGGGATGTCTGTCTGTCTATGCACGTGCGTGTGAGAGACGGGTCGGGAGGTATTCAAGGATGATGAGGGGAGAAGATATGGTTGTGGTAAGCATGCGTAACTACATAGGAAGATCAATGGTCGTGTGTCCGAGAAAAGGAGAGACATAACTAGCGAGGTAAGTGTATCGGTGCTTGGTGAAAACGAATTATAGTCAACCTGGATATATGCAGGGAAATCAGTTCATATACACGCCTGCATGTGTTAGAAGCAAATAAGGTCCGGAGAGGCAGACAGGGGGAGAGAGTGTGGATAGGAGGTGGTGCGAGAGGCCTACCATGTCGAGGGGGGAGGAGTGTGCGAGCATGTGACTAATGAAAAGAGGGGCGGGAGTGTGCCCCTGCGTGGAATCGTCTTGGACATATGGGGGCATGGACGGTGAGAAGAGAAGAGGGGAAGTATATATGTGTTTGTTGCACTTGGCTAGAGAGGCATATCGACCGGTGTGTGCCAGAAAGAAGGAGTCGGGGGCCTACACACACCGCTGGTGGACGATCTAAAGAGAAATAATGAACGTGCGCGATGGAGGGGACGCTAAGGGTGTGTGAGGGGGGCGGGCGTGTGCATGCACGATAGAAAGTTAGCACTAGCTAGCTACAAATAGAAGAGGATCGTGAAGGTGTAAAAGACGAACAAAGATCATAATTCATTATAAAAAGGTGGATACAGATACTTGAAGAAGATGTCATAATGTACAACATTGATTATAATTTGGGCTAATGTGTGGCTTTTGCAACTCGGGTCTAAATACTTGTCATATTGTAGGGGCGGGGCACTATACTTTGTGTGATAAACATGGTGTATGTATGGAACATGGTTTAGATTATGAATATATAGTTAGTACATCAAATGTGCTATTATTTGGAATCAACATCAAGTGTATTCAAAAAATAGAATTTGAGTTCATGTAGTACACATAGTTCATATCTATCTCTATAGTAATCATGTGGTGTGTTATTAAGGTAACGAATGATGGTTGAAGTTGGCAACAATCATGATTGTAGATTCTTATTGAAATAGAGAAACAAATTCAAATTTAGTTCGAATTGCAGCGGTAGTATAGACATTTGGAATGCACTAAAATGTTGGTATGAGTAGGTTACATGCATTATACAGCAAAGCGAAAAAAATTAATCGGACATAACATGGATTCATACTCCCTCCTTCCATCTATATAGGGCGTAATGAGATTTTTAAGACCGACTTTGACTATTAACAAGATTAATAGTACATGACATGCACAATGTGAAAATTATATCATTGAAAGAACCTTTCACAGACGAAGTTAACGGTGTGCTTTGTGTAAGTTGCATGTCATATATCATTGCTCTAATATTTGGTCAAAGTTAGCATCGAAAAACGCATTAGGCCCTATAAAGATGGAAGGAGGGAGTAGCTTTGAATAGCATTTGTATAGTAAAATAGGGCAACACTGTCTCTTTGTGTGGTGTGAATAGTTTTATTTTTTTCGTTTTCTTTTTGGTTGAGGGAAGTGCGAATTGATTTGGTACGTACAATTACAATATTACTACACGTTAGGTTTGTTATATCCCGAAAATTCAGATATCGTGGTCCCAAAACTGGCGCCTTCACAACCCGCGCCTTGCTATCCCAAAATTACAACGCGCGCGAAAACTCCCTCCAGCTGCCAAATCCCGACACGCGAAATCCCCCTTCTAACCCTGAGCCGAAAGGGCCGCTAGTTCAAATCGGTGCGGGGTACTTTTGTAACACACCCTACATTTTGGACAAGCACGTCCGTAAGTCATGCTTCACCCCTCCCATCGCCCCCTTTTCGCGATTCGAAATCCCAGGCCGCCATAACCTCTCTGCTCCAGCTGCGAAACCCCACGCTCCTTCGTCCGCACGTCACCGCTGCCCAGCCGGAGCCTCTTCCCCGACGACGTCGTCCACCGCAACAGCTCGACGTCCCTCATCCACCTCCCCGGATGAGGATCCGTCGTCCATCTCGCCGTCCCGCCGGTTCAGCCGCCCCGTCCTCCACCTCCAAGGAGCTGCTCCGACGATCGCCTCGTCTATCGCGGCTACTCCATCCCCAGAGCACTGCCTTAACCTGCTCCACCGGAACTGCAACATCCTCACCGACTCCTCGGACGAAGCCGAGGCCTACTCGGCGCCACCAAAGAGGTTGTACACTCATCGTATCACACCTTCTCCTTAACTCGACCTCCCGGCGCCGATGGTGCTCCATCCCGCACCCTCATGGAGCGGCTACCTTGAAGCCGACGCCGCGGGCGACATCTCCATGGCGGCTCTCCCCCAGTGCGAGGCCCCTTCGGTGGCGACGTCCATACCAGCCGGATCTGCTGCTGCTGCTCCGGCTCTCGCTCGATCGCTCGCTCGCCCAGCTACTGCTGCTGCTCTCCCCCTTGCTCGTGCTGCTGCTCTGCTCCGATTAAGCCACACTCCAGTCGACTGAATCCACTTTTGGGTTAGTCGATTTTCAGGGGTTGGGGGGGGGGACCACCCGCAGGGGGGGACAGGGGCTCGCCGGAGAGGTACCCCACTATCTATCTTAGGGTTCAGGGTGGGGGTGGGGCTAGAGGGCTGGCCGGGGCGGCGAGGCGGCGCTGGGGCCGGCGGTTCGGCCGGTGGTGGCAGGCGGCTCAGGGGTGTGTAGGTTGAATATGAACTACAGGCCCTCCCTAAACTACATGTCAAGTGTCTCTCTACTACCATTGCGTTCAGTTTCGACAGTAGCATTCAAATTCCACAGTTAATTTCAGTTTCGATAGTTAAGTTCAGAGTCAACCGTTTTTAACTCATTTGTTGTAGTCAGGTGGTTTTTGGTGATGTTAATTTTACATCCATTTTTCATCATCTATTGGAGATGCTATTATAATCCCACTTGAGATTTACGATGTTTGTCTTGTGCTGCTTTAGCCTTGACGTCTTACAGCTCACCGGAGCTGCTCCAACGACAGAACGATCCATCACAACAGAGCAGTGCCCTGGACGCCGTCTACAGATTCCTCAGATCTTCCTCCACACCTCCGACAGCCACCTCTGCCTCAACTGCTTCAGCGACCAACCCAATGATGCTGAGGTCGACACGGCTACGGCAAAGAGGTTGTACACTAGTTGCGTCACTTATTACTATACATTCACGACGATCCATTAGGGCTATTTTGGTTCAACGGAAAAACATATCAATAGGGAATTTTCCAATGGCACTCTACTATTCAATTATTCATGCATTTTGTTGAAAGGGATGAAGCAAAACATCCACCTAGACCTACTTTTCAAAATCCTATGCATGAAAACAAGACCAAGTGCATTAGTGCCAGAATAACATTCTAACTGTACACGCTTTCATATGGTTTCTCTTTATTTTGGCCATGTTTCTTTGCATTCCTCTGCTCTTCCAATTCCTGTAAACCAAACACCCAATTTGATAGAAATCCTGTGTTTACAAATGCTCTATTTACCATGTGCATTTTCCTATCCTATTCCTATGTTTTTCCTATCCCGGCGTTTTAAGAATCATGCAAGCCAAATGAGCCCTTACAGAATTATTTCAGTTACAGGTACGTGTCGAAGGGAACTTTGTGTGGTTTGTCCTGCTCCTGCCGCGACGTCGTCCACCTCACCTGAGCTGCTCCATCAACAGAAGCACCCACCAAACCAGACATCACGACTCATGACCGTCTTTCGCCGCCTCAGATCTCCTTCCCTGCCGCCGGCATGCGCCGCAACGGCATCACCATCATCGACTCAGCATATGAACCTAAGGAGTACACAGGTCCACAAGAGAGGTCGCACTCTTTTGTTTCTGCTTATGTTATGCATTGCTTAAACTTACCTACTACTTTATCGTCCTGTTCAGCTCTTGGACTCCCAACTCAGGTCCAAATTCATGTTCAAACTTGAGTTCTAAATTAGTTGTGGGGCACATATCGAGGCAACAATGAATAGTATGTCTGTCTAATATCTGGTTCACCTAGGGTATGTCTATGTTGTTCATCTTGGGTGGGAAACAAATAGTAAAGCAATCATCATCTGTCTTTTTATTAATTTAAAGCAATCATCAGCCTGCTATCATTATTTTTGGATCCATCCACTAGTTGTTACCATCACTCTAAATTTTTGCATGCTCTCCTTACATAATCTCACCATATTTTTTCGTATGCATGTCAGATATTGTACACAGTCATGCTGAACATGTAGAGAAAAAGAGAAGAGTTTTGTGTGGCAATACAATGTCATGCAGACATCGCTCCATGGTGGGTTCAATGGCAAACCCTCCCCACCCCTCTCCAGATTGTAATCCAAAGGAAGATATCTGTTCTGAGGCGGATTCAGACGCCGCTGACCACTCCTATTTACCTCCCAAGGTGTTTGCTCTACCTTGGCATGATGATGTTAGTCATATCATGCATATGTTGCCTTGTAGTGCCTACTTTTGACATCATATATGTCATCTGCTTAGTTTGACATGTTCTGTAATGCCACCTGTTTAGTTTCTATATCATATGTGGGAATTATGCAGTCTCATGTCTTTTAGCCAGCCATAATATATGTGAAATGTGTAATGCCATCATGTTTAACCAGGCATCATATATTTGAATGATATATTGCCCATCCTTTTCTTCATTACATTTCCATTTGTCGACAATGTTTGTACATTAAACTACTCTTCCTGTGAATCAGCCATTTGGGTGGGAGATGGAAAAATCTGGAGTGAAAACAAGGCCTTCAGAGCAGACAGTGCTACCTGTCGAAGCAGATCTCTTATTGGGTCCCGATAGCTCCTCAGAGATGGATTCAGAGACAGATGACCAGTCCTATTCCCCTAATGAGGTGTATGCTCTAACTTGGCACGGTTATACTGCTCATATCATGCATATGATGTCTTGCATTGCATAGTTGAGACATCATATACACAATATTCAACACCATGTTCTTAGTTCAGACATCATATCGAATGCCCTCTATTTACCATATAAATCACATATGTGAATTAAATGATGCGATCCTGATTACTTAGATAACATGTAGGTGAATTATGTCATGCGATCCTATTTTGTTATTCATCATATCTTTGAATTATGTTTTGCTATGCTATCCAGTTTAGATAGACATCATATATGTGAAATTATGTCATGCTATCCATTTTAGTTAAACAATATACATGTCAACTATTTCATGCCCTCTTTTTTCCACACTATCTATTGCATCTATCTCTCATACAATGTCTGTACATTCAACTATGTTTCCTGTTTATCAGCCATTTGAATTGGAGTTGGTGATGCCAGTATCTAGCGGAATAAAAACACGGTCTTCAAATAAAATAGTGCTACCTATTGGTGGAGATAGCACCCCGGTTGTACATGCACAAGAACCAGCCCTACCACACATAACCCAAACTCTCGCAGATTGTACCCCTACTATGATGGACAGAGAACCAGCTTCACCCAATCTAACCCCAACCCCAGCCGATAGTAACCCAGTTCCTGTTGACACAGCACCATCTCCACCACAGAGCTCCCAAACAAGAGCAGTTAGTAAGGCAGCTCCAGTGCCCAAAGGGCCAGTACTATCACGGCGAACCCTATTCCCGTTAGTACGCCTATTCCCGTGGAGGAAACACAACCAGCCAGTCGTAGTTTAGCATCTATCGCATTTGATGTTGTTAAATCGTATGAGCGTATCTTCCCATCTTGGAAATATTATACTGAAGATGAAGGAAAATGCCAGTTGCAGGTGTTTGTCCAGGAGTTATGTGTAAGTAATGTTATTCATGGCAATTACTTTGCTTCGTCCCATACATCCTACCTCCATGATGGTTATAATACATCAAATTTTCCCATTTTTCTCTATAGAGAAGGACCGATTTGGAAACTCAGGATGAGGTAACCTGTGCTAATACCTCTTGTATCTTCAAGAATACTTGGTGGCAATATCGGAATTACCTGAAGAAAACGTACTTCACCGGCAAAGAAACTCATCAAATTCCCTTAAGTTCTCCTGAGACACATTTACTGGACGATGACTGGGAACGCCTTGTTCTGTACTAGTCCCGAACCAAGAATGTGGTAAGGTCTATGAGCTCATTTTCTATTTTTTAGTATTATATTCTTGCGTCTTACTGTACTCTGTTCATGTAGAACAAGTGCCCAAATCTGAAGAACAACTGTTCTAATTTAAGATTCCATTGCTATCATTGTTCAAAAAAGCGCTAGGCGTTAATTGTGCGTTTTGCCACCGCCTTGCACTTTACTAACCAAAGCGCATGCTTATGCGCAGTTATGCACAGATTAAGCATAGTTATGCGCAATGCGTTTTGCCAACGCCTAGAGCCTAGGCGCGCTTAAGCGCTCTCTTAGGCGCGCCTTTTTTTAACTATGATTGCTTTGCTCTTGTATCATTGTATTTACTCATACAAACTTATTTTTAAATTGAAGGATCCAATTGAAACTCCAATGGCACGGCAGGTATGTTCACACATGTTTCTTTAACAGGTTTGCTCTTATCAATAGCTCTTTTGATTTCAATTTCAATTGTGTATGCAGTTGACTTTCATATCATGCACATTAGTAGCATTACAACAGAGCCAATAGTGTTGTTGTACATGTAAACCCGTGGTACCCATCTGAAATCTTGTTGTGCCGTGTAGTTTCCCACACTTTGTATTCTTTCACTACTGCTTTGTCTTGAACTGATATGATTTGAACCGTGTCTCTATTTTGATTTGGCAAGACAATGCAGTGACCATAGGACATAGATATATGTTTGTTTGATGCTTTTATTATGTACTAGTACTTGGCAATAGAAGACTTGGTAGTTTAATCCTGTCCACCTTACTAATGAACTGGTTCACCGAAATGAGTTTCAAATACTAGTACATGCTAAACTTGTTATGTGTTTGCTTGTTTCTTCTTTTAGAATGTTGAAAGATTATTGGGGAAGAGTGCCTTATTAAGCAATGGTAAAGGAAGTAATGCAGATAAGGTTTAGGATAGTGACACATCCTTGTTGGTCTCCAACAAAGCTGATAAAACAGCTAAGGAAGACTATCTTGAAGACAGCGAGACAACCCCAAAGTCATGTCTTGGTTTAGTGTTCGAGTTACTAGCCACTACCGCTTGCACAAGCTATTCAAACTCACTGTCTGAATGAGTTCGGTTTCTTGAGTCTCAACTACAAGCTGAAAGACATTGATCAGCTATGCTGCAACAAGAAGTGGAAGGACTGCGGAAGTCCCTGGAGCATTCAGATGCATACTTTCTGGTGCAACAGCAAGCGTTGGAGGATTTTAGCGCCAAACAGGACAAAGCTAATCAGCTTGCTAAGCTTATTGCCAGCATGGTGGATACCCAGGATAATGTTTCTTGAGCTCTTCTGAAGTTGTTTCAGTTATGCTCTTGTTTTGCTGCCGTGTTTATTTAGACTGGTGGCCAATTTTGACGGCCAAGTGTATGTAATATGCAGCTTTGTTCCCTATATTTGCACTGGTGGCGAACTTTGATGCCTAGTGGATGTAATATGTGTAATAGTGGTAATAGGCTAGCCTTAATTCCTTGCTTATTTATTTCCTTATTGTCTTGTTTAGTTGTTTGCTTGTAGTCACTGCAGTTCTTTTTCTGTGTTTTTCTAGTGGCCACAATAGCCTATTTTTGGTAACTAGGCCAAAATAATCATGACAACACACGGACTGTTGTAACCATGGGCCTCCTGCAGGCCGTATGATCCATGGGCCTTCGTTCGGCCGTAGGAGCATTGGCCTTCTATACGGGCCATAGGATCCATCGGCCTTCTATACGGGCCTTAGGGATCAACGGGCCTTCTACGAGCCATAGGATCCATGGGCCTTCTACGGGCCGTACTATCCATGGGCCTCATACGGGCCGTAGGATCCATGGGCCTTCTACGGGGCGTATCATCATTTCGCCAATCATGGGCCGTACTATTCGTGGACCATAACGGGCCGTTAATAGGCCGTATTTGATAACTCTATGAAAACAGCCCAACGGGTTTTTTTGCCATGAAAACGGCCCAACGTATTAACGGAACGCAAACAGGCTGACTGTAACGACGGGCTGAATTTGGCCCACAAGCAGAAAATGACAGTAAAGGGCCGTATCTAACCGAATGCTGCAAATGAGCCCAAGAATTAATGGGCCCTGGGAAAGCCGAAAGATAACTTGGGCTGGAAATGGCCCAATGGAATAACGGGCCGTTAATGGGTATAAAGTGATACACTGTTCATTACAGGCCAGTTTCACCACGGGCCGTTCATGGGCCAAAAGTTACAAAGGTCCTCATTTGGGCCGAAAGAAGTCATGGGCCACACACGGGCCGGAAGTTAAAACAGACTAAATCATATTGGACGGCCCAGATGACACTACTGGGCCTAATTCGGATAGGGCGTAACGGGCCCTCGGTTAGCGGGCTGTAAATGGGCTATATGCGAACATGCCGTTAACAGGCTTTCCGTGGGCCGGCCCGCCACCTTTTGACCAAGTCAAACGGGTCGGCCTTTTCACAGGAATGGGCCTTTGTTGGGCCGTGCCACGTGTCACCGTATCATAGGTGCCTTCGGCCCAATGAGCGGATGACATCTGTCCCAACGGTGAGCCGACACGTGTTTCCTCCAGCCAATGATGATTTTACACATGGAAAATCCCCATTGGTCAGGGCTGTTAACGGGTTATCGGATCCAAAACCCAACCCGATAGCTTAACAGCGTTCCGTTACGTTGGATGCCACGTGTCGGTCACCCTTGATGAAAGCAGTTCTGTGACGCGGGATTTATCGTCATGGAAGTGGACACTTCCGTGATGATAATTTTGGTGATGTCATGGAACACTTCTACGATAACATAGGTATGACTATCTTGGTTCTGTGATAAATTTGTCATGGATGTACATGCATGACAAAAAACGCGACGTACTGTGACAAACACATATCATCATGGAAGTGTATTTTTTTTGTAGTGTTGCCATGGCGCCAACTAGCAAGAAGAAAGGGAAGAAGCCCCTATCCTCAACTAGTTCATCCCCTACAATCGAGCCCGTCGTCGGTCGGTTGCTAGTGCTCAACCTGGAGGGCCTGGGCAAGGTCTGCCCTACGCTCGCCTCCAGCTTCAATGAGTGCGGAAGGACGATGTCTTGGCCTGCGTCCCACGCCCCCATTGACAGGACAGTCACAAAGGTTCAATTCTTCATCGATGCCCTGTGGGCTGGCCTAGTTCCCCCTTTCTCCGCCTTCTTCAATGCAGTGCTATCCCACTATCAGATCCATATGATGCATCTTGATCCTCAATCCGTTACCCTTCTTGCCGTCTTCGCCTTTCTTTGTGAAGCCATGGCAGGCATTGCTCCTTCCGTCGCCCTCTTGCGCCACTTCTTATCGTTGCGACTGACTGACCCCTTGCAGTGCTCATGGTGCGTGAGCTTCCAGGCCGTGGCAGAGATGGCCGCCTCGGGGATCAATTTTGACCTCCCGCCTTCCATGAGTGGGTTCCGGACGTGGTAGCTGTATGTGGATGTCGGAGTGCTCAGCCCTCCGCTTTCGCCTCTGTCATTGCTTGCTGTCCCCAATCCCGGCTAGGGCCATGAGAGACTCGTGAGCCCCCGACTCTCCTTCGTCTGGTACCGACTGAGGAGGTTGAGATACCTCAGCGTGACTGTGCCCCGGGTGGTGAAGGAGTCCCTCCAGTGTCACATTGCTCCTCTTCAGCGCCACTCCAGGCCAATGTGGGCCCTGGCGGGCGACCAGGACCGCATGAGGCTTCAGGAGACGGAACTGGCGCCCAAAATGTTAAAGATGGTGCTTGAGGTCTTGACTGGTGACCCCTCGTCGGGTGATATACGGCATGGGGGTAGCCTCCTGTATCTCTGCTTGAACAGGGCTGAGTTCGCGGGACAGATGCCTCTTTTCGATGAATGGGGGTTGCGTCCGGCTGGCCTTGCGGGGCCTCGCGAGAATCCTGTCGCTGTGGCTCCCTTCCTCGCCGCCAGCACCGATCTTGTCCCAGGAGCGGGTGCAGGGAGGCAAGCATCGCTTGAGGCTGGAGGCTCGGGTGTCATGGCGCTGACACTGCACGGGGTTCCCGAAGCGTCATCCTCCGGAGCTTGTGAAGCCCGCCCTGCGGCGGTCGTCGATGGGGGGACACAACCCGCGACTCCAATGGACGGAGCCCCCGAGGCCTCGGTAGGCCATTAGGAGGTGGTGCCTGATCGTTCCTTCCAGCCCGGTGCCCCTCAGGTTGGCCGCCTAGGTGCTTCTCCATCCGCGCCATGCGCTGGTCTTCACGTTGAGCGCCTGGGTCAGTTCGGCGTGGACTTCGCCGCCCTCTGCAAGAGGAAGGAGTCTTCGAGTTGCAGTGGACGCCCCTTCTGACCGTTGAAGCATAGGAAGTACTTCGCCATAGATGAGTAAGTACCTCATTCTTGTAATTCCTCAATCGCTGCTCCCCTTCTTGACTGTGGCTTTTCAGGATCCTTCCTGCCAAGCCTGCGGAGTCTCCCAAGAAGAAACTTCCTCCGGCCTCGCCTTCATCGCTGGGCTTGAGCATCCCGAGCCTGTATGCTGCCCCTGATGCGGGGTCAGCCGGAGAAGCAAGTCTGCCCGCAGGGTGTCTTGAGCATGTGCCCTTGCCACATTTCCTTCGCAACCTCGCCTGGGGCGTGACCAGCCTGCCCAGGGCTCCTCCTCTGATCGTGGACGGTGAGTGGTTGGCGTCGGTCCTTGGCTCTTCTTCAGGGGATGGACCTGCGCTGGTCCGGGTCCCTTGCGGAGCCCGGCCAACGATCGTGGGGGCGCCAGCCCCCAGTGCCCTGCCGAGAGGGGGCGAACCGCTTCAGGGCCCGCCGACAGCGCCGGCGGCGGAGGACGACATCGAAAGCGTGCTCAAGCGTGCGCGAGAGTGAAGCGTCATTCGCCAAGAGTTCCTCTGGAAGGCGATGGACGCGATGGGCCAGCTTGGTTTAGAGCTTGCGGAAGTGGATGCGTGTCCTGAAGCTGAGGGCCTGCGGCTGATTGAGGAGTGACGCAAGTTGAAGGTGGCAGTAAACCTCGCACGCTACCAGCGCGGGCTTGACAATGCGAAGGCCGAGGCATCCCTTGAGGCCTCGCGAAAGGCCTGCTCTTGAGCTCTGGAGGAGGCTCGAGAAGCAGATCATCGTCGCAAGATCGCAGAGAAATGCGCGTGGGAGCTCCAAGCCTGGAGCGCTTCCCTGGAGCAGCAAGTGGAGCTGCATCAGGCCGCCCTTGCATCGCTGAAGGGGATGCCCGTCGAGGAGGAGGAGCTCCGGTGGCGCGAGGAAGTGCTGACGCTAGAGGCCGCCAAGCGCAATCTTGACCTTGAGCGGTTGGAGACGAGGGAGCGCCAGGTTACCCAGGCGGAGGACGAGGTTGGCACGCGCGAGGCTCGAATCGAGGAGGAGGTCGACCGCCACGTGGCGGAAGCTCATGCAGATCTTGCACGCAGGTATGACCAGAGGCTGGAGCTGATTGAAGCCGAGGCTGCGGGCAGGACTGCCGTTCTCAGGTCCAAGTTGACTGAAACAGAGCAGCACACGGAGGCCACCGCAGCTGCCCTAGTCTCGGCACAGACTGAGTTGGCCTCCACCCATCCCGAGCTGCTTCCTCTTCAGCAGCGGGTCGCCGATGCCGAGTCCATTGCGCAGCAGAACAGAGAAGAAATTCTTCAACGATAGACGCTGGAGCACATGCACGGCCCCATGCTCTAGCAGATCAGGAACAGGGCCAACACGGCCCTGGGCAATATCTGTGATGAGGACGCCCCACATCCTCACATGACCAACTATGCCGGTCATCTCCGCTTGTTCACTGATGTGGTGACGCGCCTAGAGAACCGCTCCATGAGAGCTCGCCAACTTGTTGAGGAGAGGAGCCGTAGCCTGCTCGGGCGTGCATTCTCCCATGTCTTCGGCCACCTTCAGAACACCGATCCCCACTTCGACTTCCACGCCGTCATCGCCCCAGTGCCCGAGGCCATCCGGGGCGACCTGGCACGGTGGGTGGAGGACAATGTGGATGTGCTTGTTAGGGCCTTTGCTTCTGACAACGACAGGGTGATAGTCGCGGCGGATGGTGGCGACATGGTCAATGGTGGCGACGGCGGCGCCAATGATGGTGATGGTGACGCCAGCGACAACGACAGCAGCGCCAGCGATGCTTCGGGGAGCGACCAGGAGGGCACGGTGAGCGATATGTCTGACTGATCCCGAATTCCCCTGCTGTTTATCCTGCACACAAAAGCTCGGGCGCGGCCCTGAAGGTTGTAATAGCATTTTGGGAGGGGAAGCCCCTCATGTAAAAAGATTGCCGTCCACATGCTTTTAGTAACAATGCTGAATGTGCGCCTACCTGATATCATGGGCCCTGCGATGAGTTAGTTGCTGTAGTTTACCTTTAGCCCAGACAAGTCCTGAATAGGCCTGCGAGGCCGTGAGCCTACGAGGGTCCTTTGAGGGACCTGCTGACCATGTGGTGAGGGCCTCGCGAGAGCGAGTGCCGGCCGCGGCACGACATGCGCGCGTGCGCTTGGCCCAACCCCACCCGTGAGAGGCTCGCGAGGGGGAGGTAGCTAGTGCAAATTCCAAAATAGGGCAGAAACTAGAACACAAGAAATCACACGAACAAGACAAGACACCCCCCGCATACGCAAATGCAAATTCAATTTCAACTTAAATCCGAAGCAAGGAAGCTCGACCACATAATCAAAAGGCTGCGTCCGACACCTAGTCTAGTCTTCAACGTCATCTCACCAATGTGGAGCTAAGTGCTACCACTAGGCATGGGAGGGAGCCCCCAAGGCCCAAGGGCGGCTCTCCGGAGACTCCGGGGCGTGTACAGCCCCAACTCATTATTACATGAGAGTGTCACGGGCGGCGAGCTTCACATGCACTGGGCCTTACTTCAAATCGCCAGACGAGGGCCCCGCCTTACGTCACCCTCCACCACCATTGACGGCGGCCGGAGACCAAGGACGACGCCAATGTGGCAAAGGGGATGCCAGCGGTTCCCTCGGTGATCACGGGCCCTCTACCGGGGGCAGGCTTTGCAGCACCTCCCCAGCAGAGGGCCTACCTCCGGGAAATGCCTTGCTCCATGCACCGTGGGGAGGGGCCTAGCTCCCGGCCCCTCTCCTGCAGCCCCCAGTGCGCTCCTCCTGGCAGAAGGGAGGCTACTGAGCTAGGGCAGCCTTCCACTTCAGTGACCTGAACTTCCTGCGACCCATGGTTAGCATAAGCTTGCTCCTGAGGAATTTGCGGTACCCGATAGTTGCTGCTACCAGCGCGGTTGGTGAGGCTTCCTTGGGGCTCCTGAAAAGGCTCAGCTTTTGGCGTCTCTTTCTCCCAGCCTGACCCGAGAAACGAGCCAGGGTCGTCTTCCAGCACGTACTCCCAATCCACCATGTGGGGTACGTAAGCCTCCGAGGTCGCCACCCCGAAGACTTCGTCGTAGTGCCCCATGCTCCATGTGGCCTGGCCTAACGCGCCATCTTGGGGATGGTAGGGTGGCGGCGCGCCCGTGCCGTAGGCGGCAATGCACATGCCCTCGCTCCCCGGGGGTGGTGCTGGTGTAGCCTGTCGCCCGACGCCGATGGTTGAGCTGGTGTCGATGAAGCCTTGGGGCGCGCCTGAGGCCGCACGGGCACGGATGGGCCCGCCGCGTGATCCGACAAGGGCCTATGGTGGAAGCTGGACACAGAACGGAGGCGCCCCGGGAGCTGCGACATCCAGGAGCTCGGCAACACGCTCTAGCAGCACGTGTCGGCCACTCTCCTGCAACCTACACCGCAGCAGCTCCCGAGCCAAATTGAGCGTGGCCCTCATGTTCGCTTGTTCCCGGCGGGTGTGCGGTGCCGTGGCCGCGGTGTGGCTTGAGGCCCTTGCGGCTAATCACACCTGCCTTAGAGTGAGGGCAGGCAGTGCTTGACCATGTCGCCCATGCCCCACAGCATTCTGCGACACGCGGGCTGCCTGAGGTGCGGGGATGAGTTCACCTTGAGCAGGCAGCATGGCATGGGCTGGCCATGCCGCCCAGCGGTCGGCGTTGGCCGTCGGGTCACCGGACATCGATGCAACGAAGTAGTGGAACACAAATCGACGGAAGGAAGACTCCAGCGCACCCTTACCTGGCGCACCAAATGTCGGATATTGGGTTCCGGCAAAACCCTTAAGGTTCGAACTCTCGGGTGCGCACGAAGATCTCTCCCTAACGAAACACGCCCTTAGCCTCGCCGCGGTTTCTAAGCTAGCATGACGAACAACACAAGAGATAGGAGGTTTATACTGGTTCGGGCCACCGTTGTGGTGTAATACCCTAATCCAGTGTGTGGTGTGGTGGATTGCCTCTTGGGCTGATGATGAACAGTACAGAGGAAGAACAGCCTCGCGAGGAGATGTGTTCTTGTGCTTGGTGGTGTTTGGCGAGGACTCGATCCGTCTCTGTTGGCTCTAGATGAGATGCTTTCTACTGTGGTGGCTAGCCCTATTTATAGAGGCCCTGGTCCTCTTCCCAAATATTGAGTGGGAAGGGAGCCAACAACGGGCATTTTGAAAGGGGACAGCTAGTACAAGCTATCCTGACTAAAGGTGATCTTTGTCTGCCAAAGGCGCTAGTGGTAACGCCGTCTTGGGCTCCATGGTGACCTCTGTCCTACCGTCCTGTTGGTCTTGGTCTCGGTGCATCGATAAGGAAACCTTTGCCTGATGCCTCGGTACTCCGCGCCTGCGCTTGCTCCCTTTGCACCAAAGAGGAAACGAGGACACTGCGCAGGCTGGCGCCCACCTGGTCTTGTTCGTCATGGCTTGCGTCACATGCACCTCACGAGGTACCCCTTGCCTTGATCTCTCCGCCTCCTCACGAGCCTGCCTGGCGAGGCCACTCCTGAGGAGGCCTTGTGTCGTCCGCCATGCGAGGCTTGGCCCCTCGCGGGGGTCTTGAGCTTTGGTTGATGAAGACGGGCCGTACTGGACCACTGGTTGAGCCACACTGCAAGCCGCAGGCAGGCATGTCTAGGGACCCCCATTCCCAGAACGCCGACAGGCTCTATTACTGTCCCCGATAAAGTTGGAGGGCATGTAACCAGCCCATTTAATGCATTAGTCCTACATTGTCAGCGATAAGCTTGTACAATGTAGCTACTTTATACCTCCTGTGTGCCACTGTGGTGACCCCTTTGACATATAAAAGGAGGACCGAGGCGTACCGGGAAATGATTTCTGACTCTTTGGACTGGGCATGCATATCAGCTAGTCTAAGAACTAAAGAACACTAAATATACACCCAAAGCCGGACTAGGGTTTTACGCTCCTTAGCTGCCCGAACCTGGGTAAAAATCCCTCGTGCTGATCACCAGACGTGCTCTTTGTGCAACTCTCTCCCCACCAACTATAGAAGGGATCCTTGTGCTCCCATAGGTGCCGTTTCCCCAACATCGTTGGCGTGCCAGGTAGGGGGAGAAGAAGTTGTGCAAATTTGGTCCAGTAGTTAGTGCATCAGTTTCATCATCGCCATGGCTCTGAAGAAGAAGACGATCATGGTGATCGGTTCATCTGGATCCAGTTTGCCTGCCCCGGTGTGAATAGGCGACGGGTCAGGCACTAGTGGTGGAGGAGATCAAGATCTTCCACACCATTCTGGTATCAGCAGCCAGGCGAGCGGTGTCGTCTGCAGCCTCGATGACGATCCGCATACCAACGAAAAGCTAAGTCACGCCAAACCTCGAGTCTTTCTATTTTTGTAAGGTTATTTTCCTTGAATGGTTTCGGTTCTTGTATGGAAAACTAACATGCGAAGGAACCCTGCTACAATTGGTAGCGCCCTTGCTCTGTTTCGAGTCTGCTCAGCTGTTCAGGTGGCTGCACTAAGAATGGCAAGGTGTCTTGCCGGCAGTGACACCCCCAGCAGGCTGCTAAGGATCCATTCCTCAGAGTGCTCGCGACAAGGGTGCACACGCCGGCAAGCCTATCCAACTAAGCGTAGGGTGTAGTACATACAAAGAGAGATCAAACAGGAAGATAACCTGCATTCAGGTCAAAGCACAACAAGTTATATTACATCAGTGGTTACCATGGTTCTAACTTAAAGATGAAATCATCTTGGGTACAGATTCACGGCGGCAATGAGAAATGGAGTGGCTAGTCCTGGCGCTGGCCTTCGAACCTCTTGACTCCGTCAACGCAGCTGATGATGGGCTCGACATGCTCTTCGAGCGCCTTGAGGTACGCATCCTCCGGTAAGCTCTGAAGCGCGTTGGCGAAGCTGACACCGGGGTTCCAGTATGCCACCTTGGTGAGCACCTTGAGAAGGGTGCCCCGGCAAAGCTTCCGGGCCACGTTGGCCAGATGAGTCGCTCAGTTGGAGTGGAACAGCTCCAGGGCGTCAAGGATGCCCTTGAAGAATAGGGTCAGCCTGGCACTCTGGCTCACCCTCTCTTCCTGGGAGAACTTGAAGTTTGGCATGCCCAGGATAGAAAGCTGCATGGTCCAAAGCTTAGTGCCGTCCACTAAGTCGTTGTGGGTGGCGGCACTCTACAGCAGCTGATTCTCATCCGCGAGGTCCTTGATCAGGATCTTTTCACAGGCCCTGGTCTCCGAGAGTGTCCCCTCCAAGGTCTCCTGCTTCAGTTTAAGATCGGCAATGGAATCATTGGCCTCGGAGAGTAGCTTTGTCTTGTCGGAGATGGTGACCTGCAAATCTGCCAAGGTGCAGACAGTCTTGTCCCTGTTCTGCTTCAGTGTCAAGATCTCCTTGTTCAGCTCCTCTAGTTCTAGCTCCAGCTTCTCCACCTTGCCAGCTCGCTCGTTCTTGGCGGCCTCTGTGGCCTCAGCACCATCAATGGCCTCCTTCAGCTTGACGTCATGGTCCAGGGCTAGAGCATCAAGTGCATCTTTGTGCTCCTACTTCAGCTCCTGGGTCTGCTGCGCGACAAGCTTTTCGACGTCTTCATCCTTGCCACGGAGCTTGGCAGCAAGTGCCTCTTAACGAGCGACAAGATCTTCTTCCTGTGCATCAAGCAGAATGCAGCGCTGCCTCTGGTCAGCTTCATCCTTGGCGGCCTGTGCAGTCGCCATCTCTTGGGCTTTCTTGATGTCAGCCTGCTTCAGCAGGAGCTCTTGCTAGCGCTCGCCCAGCTGGTCCTGGGCGGCCCTCAGATCCTGTTGGGCCTCGGCGAACCAGACTTGCATCTGAGTGACGCGCTCCTGGAAGTCTACTTCTGCCTTGTCCATGGCCGCCATCCTGGAGTCCGCTTTATCCTTGCAGGCGCGGTAGAGCGCCTGAAGCTTCTGGAAATTGGTGCTCATGGCCTGAAGGAGCTGGTCTTCTTTGGAACCACTGCTGCTGGTGCTCGGTTCATCGACAACTTGGAGCTCGACAGCAGCGAGGACCTCGTCGTCAAACACCTCCCCTTCGGTTGGCACTCTGGCACCTGCCGTCCCTGGGATGCTGACGAACAGATCATCACCCACCTTCAAGTACTTGCTCGTGGTGGGGGCTGTAGAGGATGGGGTTGGTTGTGGACCACCTCCTCCCCGGTAACTGAGGGCTCCGGGACCGGTGCAGTGCTAGGTGCTCCTACGGCAAAGTTGTCGTCAATACGGTCACCGGTTTCCTTGCCAGCCTCCCCGGCAGACCCCTTGGCGGCCTCCTCTGCAGACCCCTCGGCAGCCTCCTCGGTAGCGGCCTTGACAGTTTCCTCGGCAGCAGCCTTGGCGGCTTCCTCGGCAGCGATTTTGGCGGCCTCAGCTTCGGCATCCTTGGTGGTCTCCTCAATAATAGCATCGACGTCCACCTGGTCCATCTAGAGAGGGTCTGGAAACCAAAAAGGAGAATGAGGCAGAACCAAAATTGAAGCTCAGAATAAGGAAATAGAGAGAGAATCGCATGGCGAAGACGGAAGGAGACAAGAGGCAGGCGTCTTACCTGTAAGAAGGTGAGGAGGAGTGGTTCCCTCCCCGGCAACGCTCGTTGCCGGGGGAGAGCCGCCAGCACCGGTGCTCGCCATTCCTTCCTCCATATGCATGGGCTTGCCGGTGGATGCCCTTGCCGGGGACCCCCGTCTGGGTGGCATGGTTGATGGGGGCGACATGTCAAGGGTGGCCCTCAGTGGCTCCTCCTATTGCCGCTCTCCTCCTGCGAACTCGGCAAGGTCATCGCTGAAGATACACACTCTGACGCCCGCCAGCGGAAAATTAGTAACGAACTCATGCTGGGGGCTGGAATGGGGGCTGCGTTGAGGGCTGACATCCAGGCTGATGGTGATCATTGCCGGCACGCGTGAAGTGCTTGCCGGGGGCTTGTCGACCGTCGAGGCCATGGCTCTCTTTGCCACCCTCTGAGCCAGCGTCTCCGTATCACTATGAAGACAAGATCGAGTGAGGATAAATTAATGAAAATGGAAGATCAGGGAATGCATAAGGAGGCAAGATGCTTGCTCATCTTCCCCTTCTGGCCTCCTCTTCCTCTTCGGGCTAAAGGACCCTAGGTCGAAGCTGGCCACTGGGACGGTGTCCACAAAGGGAGGAGGAGGAGGAGATGGAGTCCTGGGCTGCTTGGCCAAGGAGGAGGCAGTGGCCACAGCTTTCTTCGCTGCCGCGGCTTCCTTCACTGCTGCCGTGGCCAAGCGCCTCGTCTGACGCACGGGTTGCGCCTAGGCCTCTTGCCGCTGCAAGGCCTTGCCAAGCCGGACTGGCTCGCCAGAGCCGGCCCACTGCAGGACACACTTCTTCTTTGGGGCTGAAGGCTCGTCCGCATTAGATGTCTCCTTGGTCGACTCCTCGGCCGCCTCTTCAGCAAGGGGAACCCTGGCGCCGGCACCACTATGCTTCCCAGTAGACTCCTTCCACTCGGTAAACTCTTTTTCCTCATCGACCTCGTTGGCCTCGTCCTCCACGACGCCAAGGCTGCTGGCCTCCTCGGCAAGTTCGGCCTCCTCCGCCCTGGTGGTGGTATACGCCACCTCTTCTTTAGTGGTGGGGCGGATAAGAAGCGGCTCGGCACGGATGAACTTCTCCAACAAGTTGTCGAAGAAGTCCTGCACCAGCGCTGCTTCTGGCTCGTCGCAAGTCGGGCCCAAGCCATGCGCGTTGAACACCGGCATCATGGCGATGATGGATGTCAGGCGGGAATTGTTGCTCAGGGGGACGACCCCCATCGGCAACCTAAAAGGCTTGTTGGCCGTGCTGGTATTGTCTGCCTTGCCGGTCCTTTCGGCCCTGCCGGCCTTGTCAACCTAGAGCTAAAAAAGCTTTTGGCAGAGGGACGCATGCTGCATTACTGTAAAATTGTAATTCAGGCCAGGGCGAAGCCTCATGATGTCTGCCGCATTCTTGAAGTCCCAGGACGACCTCCCCTTATTGTGCAGAGGAGCGATGCGGCGACGGATGAAGTCAGCCCCAACCATCTCGAGCATGGACCAGGCTGATTTGAGGTGTTGGATTCTGGTGGTGGCAACCGTAAGCTTCTTATCGTTGATGTCAAAGTCGCCCCGGTGCTTGCTGCGGGTCGGCGGCTTCTAATGGACCTGTTAGAACTCCGGCGGCTCCTTCTCCATGATCCATCACCACCTGCCCCGCCATTCATCCCACTTCTCATTCTGGCCCCCCTCGGGGTGCATGCTCTTGCTCAAAGCCCTTGGGATCAAAGTAATGCTGCCAGAGATGGCATCTCCTGGCTGGATGTGGGGGACGAAATAATGGCGGAAGAGCGCCGTGTTAGGGACTACCCGGGCGAAGCCCTCGCAAAGGTGGGCGAAGAGGGCCATGCATGCCATGGCATTCGGCATGAATCCAGAAGGTGGAAGCCGTAGGTGTGCATGATGTTGTTGAAGAAATCTGAGAAAGGGGGGCTGAGCCCGCAGTAGAACTAATCGACAAAGAAAGGATATTTATCCGGACCAGGCTTGGCGAAGGGAGCGGGAATGATGTGCGTGGAGGGATGCCCTGTCATCTCTCTCCCACACAGGCACTGGAATCGGTCCCTGAGCATGACTGCATTGATCGTCGAGGTGAAGACGGCGTGCTTCTTTCGCAGCTTCACCAGTTCACTCTCCGGCACCTCCTTCCCCTCGCTTGCCTTGGCCACTGCCTTGCCCTTGCTCGTCTTGCGTGCCATGGCGGCTGAGAGGGGGTAGGGATCAAGAACAGTGGAAGCGCGGCGGCGGTGAGCAGAGGCAAGAGCTCAGGTTTGGACTCGAGGAAGAAGGGGGGAACGACGGTTCCTAGATTAGGAAAGGCAAGAAGGGTAAATGAGCAGCGCCCCTGCGGATTCCTCTTTTTATGGGGAAGGCGTGGGCCGCCTCTTTACTATTTACTACGAGGCATCACAGGCGTGCTACGACCATTCCACGCACGACTCCCATGTTACGCACTCAACGGAGATCGTGGGGAAGTGCAACTAATGAGAAGATTGCGGCAGTTAATCCTTGCCACGCGTGCCCGCGCACCGTTCTAGGCATGGCTCGACGATGCCTTGCGCTTATGTGTGGCCCAGGCCCGGGGGCTCCTGTCGGTGTACATAAGTATGGGCCCTTCTGTACCCCTTACTTGCGCACGGGCAGTCGTAGACACACCTGCGACAAGGCTTGGCAGAGCAGTAGAAGACAGAATACAAGACTACCAAGACAATATTCAAGCCAATGAATATAGAGTAGAAGACAAGCTAGACCTCCCTCGGCAACAACCTTGCCGGGGTGGCCTACGTAGCCCCGGCAAGAGCCTTGCCGGGCAACTTGCAAAGCACCAGCAAGGCTATCACCCTTGAGCCTGAGAGCTCTGACACCATCGACAACATCGGGGCCAAGACTCAGGGGCGCGTGCGTAGTAGCATGCAGATCTTTGTCAAGGATGGTGGCTTGCGGGTCTATGTGAAGACCAAGAGACAAAAACCCTCGAGAAGGCCCTTGCCGGGGACGCCTATGAAGCCCCGGCAAGACCCTTGTCGGGGACAATTGTGGGGCCACAACCAGGCCCGCACCCGGCAAGGTTTTTCCACCTCATAGCCATTCTAGCACATTGACCAGCCTGCCAACTAAGAAAGCACCTGCGTGGTGGCATGTAGATCTTCATGAAGGCCCTGCCACCGTGCCAACACAACGGCTAGCCAGCCATCCTGGTGCTGCATGCCTCGTCAGCCTGGACACGTGTTAAGGCTGGATGAGGCAGCGACGGACAAGAGGGGCTCTATTACCACCCCCGGTAAAGTTGGAGGGCACGTAACCAGCACATTTAATGCATTTGTCCTATGTTGTCAGCGATAAGCTTGTACACTGTAGCTACTTTACACCTCCTATGTGCCATTGTGGCGACCCCTTTGACATATAAAAGGAGGCCCGAGGCATACTGGGAAAGGATTTCGGACTTTTTGGACTAGGTATGCATAGCAGCTAGTCTAAGAACTCAAGAACACTAAATATACCCCCAAAGCAGGACTGGGGTTTTTAAGCTCTTTAGCGGCCCGAACCTGGGTAAAAGTCCCTCATGCTGAGCACCAGACATGCTCTTTGTGCAGCTCTCTCCCCACCAAGCGTAGAAGGGATCATCGTGATCCCATAGGTGCCATTTCCCCGACAGTGCCACGTTAGCATGATGAAGTTGTGTGGCTAGTGGGGTGTTTTCGACCGACTGGCTGGGTCCCGAGGTCGAACCATAGGTAGTACGTCTGGTACAATAAATTTTTACACACACATTTTTCCTCCGTGCCGAGATGTGGCACACCCTACCGCGTGGTTTCGGGGACCTCCCGGGTGGTGCACACATATTTTCTTCCTTGCCGAGACGTGGGACACCCTACCGCATGTTTTCTGGGTCCTCATCGGTCGTAGCGCCAAAGCAAGTAAATGAGTCGTCAAATAACGAAAGACCACCTTTCTCGCCGAGTACATTAGTGAAGCACGGAGTTGGGCTAGTGCGACCGATTAGCTAGGCCGCCGCCACATTTGTTTTTCACCCTTTTTTATCTCCTTGCCAGCAGGTAAATTTAAATATCCACCATGGTGTTGCTCTGGTCTTTGGGTGCGGCAGGCGCGTCAGGATTTTTATTTTTTGATTGACGGGAGCAATATCACGATGACTCCACCTGTAAAACCCACTGCTCCCTGATGTGAAAAGTCATCGACTGGTGTTTTCCCATGGTGAAAACCAAAAGATTCACCCCGCTCCTCGGCTGGCTCCCTCCTCCTTCCCGTAGATTGCATTGCCATTCAGCCGTTTCACCCCCTTTGCTTCCTCTCCCCATTGATTCTACCTAGTTCCATGGTGGCACACCAGATCACGGAGTCTGAGGTGAGGCGCCTGACACAGGAGCTCCAGACCAAGGATGCGGAGCTCAGGGCCAAGGACGAGGAGCTCCATGAGCTCAAGGAGGAGAGGAGTGGCATGCTCCTCCTTTATGTGCGGGAGTTCATGCAGCTTCAAAGGCGACAGGCGTCCACCACAAAGATGCTCGAGGGGTCGGTGGCATTTCTGCAGAAAGCGGGAGATACGATAGGCAGTCAGGCGAGCCGGCTGGAGCGCGTGCGGTCCAATTGTGATGAGGTCCAGGATCGCGTCAGTCACTTGGTGGACCATGTTGCCACGCACGTGTTGCGGCTGCGCGATGCCTACCGTTGTGCCAGCTTGGGCTAAACTCGTTCGACCACCCCATCGACTTCAATGAGCCGCGACTTGCTGATCTGGTCTCCTTCTTCACCTATATCTCTGAGAAGCTGAGCCATCTCAGCGCGATGGTGGGAGCGGAGCTGGACAAGGAGGGGTTGCGGGCTGCCATTGCCGTTGCCGGGAGAATCCTCCCAGGGCTCTGTCACCGGAATCCATTCGTGCCATTGGACGCTGTCTTTGATGAGCTGGTCTCGTCGACCGGGAGCGGGCTCTACGGGCGATGGCTCCCTGCATCACCAACGTCATGCGCCTCGAGAAGCATAGGGACTTCGGTGGTGTTTAGGCGTCCTCTGCATGGGCATGTCCATCTCTCTGCGCAACATGACCGTTGGATCAAACTCAGACAGTGCAGATCAGTCACTGTAGGAAAAAGCGTGTGGGTATGTTTGGTTGCATTCTCATCTCAATATAGTTGTTCCCTCTTCGTGCATGCTCAACTCAGCACCCCTCTTCATGCATGCTCCTAGTGTATTTGTGTTAACCTACTAGTGTGGACCCATGCACCCTGCACATTCCTAGTAGTAGGAGCACTATGTAAGTTCAAGTGGCTGCCATGTAGACTACCCCGATCGAAGCACCGTAGTAATGCCCAATGAGCCATCAAATCACAAAACCCCCACCTTTCTAGCAGTAAGTTGGACGGACAAAGCAACCATCATTTCACTCTTCTCCCTCAACTTCCTCTCTTGAAGAAAACCCCAACTCGCACTCACTTCTCCCTTTCCTCATTTCTTCAAGAATACCCCGATTTGCTTCTGCCATTGTTCTTCTCTCCCAAAGAAGGAACGGTGAGCGCATCAATGGTGTTGATTCTGGCAATGGCCCTGTCTTGCAACCCCGAAAATGATCCTATAACTCCCTCTCTGTTCTTCTTCTGGGTTTGTGATTATGGTTTCTTTTATTTTATTTCTATTTGACAGTTTCCTGATGGACCCTAGAGCACCGGCCAAAATGATGTCTATGGCTCTGGCCAAAACCGTGGCTCTGGCCAAAACCGTCGAGGCTCAGGGTATGAAGAAGCACAAGCACCCCGTTGAGACTACCGCAGACAAGCTCAAGGCCATCGCCCTGTCCAAGCCCCCCTCGATCGCTCCGGGATCCCTCATTAAGCAAGTCCAGGTAATATCTTTTCTTGACGATCTTTTTCTCTATCTTAATCGTGTTTTTTCATCTAACACGTAGTACTAGTACTAGTAGTTCAACTTTCTGGGTGATCTTGCATGTGATTTTTGTGTGCCAAATGATGGTTCTACGTTCCTCTTTTGACCCAAACATGCGAGAGGTTGACACTGATTTCTTATAGATTACTTTCAAAAACTTTGTGAACATCAATGCTACCTTTGAAGAGAGTATATTAGCCTTAGTAACTTGTGTTATGGATATTGTAAGTCATCCCTCTGCTCTCATGCCTTTGAAGACATGTTCTAGTGTCTTTGCTCACTCATTTCTGTGCGTATATGTAGTCTTATATGGAGTAAAATATCGAAAATCATCTTATATTTCTGAACAGAGGTAGTAATAAAATATTTGGTTTATGTTTGAATTAGAACCAGGTCCGTGGTGGAGATGAAGTTCTCAAAGTCATGCCGTGTGAACTGGAAGACCTAAGGATGAGTTGTACTGCTGAACTATCCGGCTACTGCTCCTTGTCGCCACGTGTCCTGAACTAGTGTTTTCAAGTAGCATTGTTGTCAGGCGTGTTCTTGAGGGTGTACTTGACCACAACAATTTCCTGCCTGTGCATTCGATTATGAAGGGTGTGGTTCTTGTAAAGCTTCCCGACAAATCTGATGCGGACTGTCTGCACCGTCATGTTTATGAGTGGAAAGACAACTCTTTTAGGTTCTCCAATGTTGATGAGATGGTGATGGTGCTGGTAGACATCTCTCATGAAGTCCATGGCCTAGTTAGTTATGCGGGGAACATCCCGTAGGTCGGTGGCAAGAAATAGTTTGCAGAGTTTAGTTACTGCAACTTTGCTTGTCTATAGTAAGTACTATTGTTCAGTACTTGATTTGTGTGTGTGAACCCTGTATTGTTTAGTACTGCCGCTTTTGTTGTCTGGTGAGTCCTGAGAACAGTCTATGTTAATGTTTGTCAACTCAATTCAGTCTGTATATTTTGAAGTATTCAGATCATCTTTTTTGTGAGGACAGTTTATCAATTATGGTTACACTCCAATATCTGTATGCATTGCATGGTTTATCACACCCAGCAGGATTTCCAGTCCCATGGATGTTTAGTCCATATGATTTGTCAGGACCTTTGGACTGTCCTGCTTGTGGGAGCAAGCAGGGGCCCTGCATGCCATGCGTAATTGGAGGATCAATCTTCTGTTTACAACTTGAACATAGTGATTTCCTGGTAAGGATTCACACCTGCACATCAAATAAACATTTGATTTACTGTCTAAATCTTATTGATTAATGTCATGTTTTCTTACTTCTGCTGCAATTTTACAATGCAGGTTTTTCCATGTGACATTCGTCACAGAATAAACCGTTTGGTTTGCTCTATGATGGTTATTTTTGCAAGTTTCACTTCTTATGCCGTGTCAGTAATGAAGGCACTGTCCATCACTTATATTACTGGACACAACAGGACCAGTCTGTTGTCTGAGTACAATTTGAAGCCCTATGATGAACTGCATTTTGGTTTAACAAAGACGCCACTATTAGTCCTTCTCGCGTTTAAAAGAAATGAAGAAAAAGACTGGATCAAGGTCACGGAGCCTACTCAAGTTAGAAAGCTGATTATAGCAGACAAGAGATGATTGTTGTTGTCTCACACGTCGGTTCCACCTTCAGCAACGGATCGACCACCAGCACCTTCTTCGACGACACTTGCTCTAGCACTGATAGTGGTAGCAGCTAAGTCTGATCCACTTGAGGATTGGGCACCGACCGCATCAGCGGATCAGGGTGATCTACTGGAGGATCGGGCATCGACACCGGCACCTGCTTCGACATCAACACCATCTCCACAAGGAGCACCACCTCCAGCAGTAGTAGTGGCACTACCAGTCGCACCAGCACGGTCACCAGCAACGGCTCCGGCACCTGCACCAACACTTGAAGTTGCACTTGCATCTGCTTCGGCCCGTGCAGCTGCAACAGAACCAGCAGTTGCACCGGCAACAGACTGGGCTGCAGTTCGCACTGCATATACCAAAGTCCTTACAAAAACCGACATCTCCACCTTCTTGGTAAGCATTGGCCGCCCAAGTGCTTCTTTATTTTTTCTTTCCATGTTGTTTCACATGATTCACTATGTTGATTTAACTGTTTGTGTATGTCTTCTTGTTTGCAAACAGAGAATTCCTAGAGCAACGAGGGAGTCGTTCAACAATCCGGGTGACCATGGCCAAGTTTCTCTTACCATGCGCAGCCTTGGTGTGAATGAACCTTCTCATTATACCGTAAGCACAAAGGATGGTCGCATGATGATTGATGATAAAGCATGGTCAAGGTTCAAATCTAAATCAAATCTTGCGGTAGGGGATGATGTCAAAATCGAACTTTCTCGGCAAGGAGAGCTGGTCCAAATCAACTTTGAAATTCTTCAGTAGCAGCATGCAACTGCCGAACTGATCTATCCTACGAAAGATTTTGATGTAATAATATGGCATGGTGAAACAAGTGTCCTATGTGTATAAGTAGTACTACAGTATTATTTATCACGTAGCATATCGTTGATAGAATTGCAACTTTGACTGTTGGTTAGGAACTGTCATTCAATTTCATTCTAACAGCTGCAGTGCATTATTCAATTTTCTGTATTCGCCTTGTGACAGCATCTAAAACCTGCACCGTACCGGTCGCTTGCAATATGAAATGTGCTGAGGTACAACACATGGGCCGCCAAACATGCAGGCCCATCGGCCTGTGGCCCAAAGTCCAGAACCATGAGCCTATCTGAGTATTATATTCTCAGCTGAACCCCCATATTATGTTATATATTCCCCTTGATTTTTCTATGTATAAAGTTGTGATATAAAAGATTTTTATATTTCTTACAGAGGGAGTATCTCTCTGTCAAAAATATATTTATGTGTAACTAGTTACTCCTGCCTTTCTACTTCCTTTCGCTGATATGTGGGGCACTGGCAACAGGGTCCACGTGCCATCCACCAAATTAGAGTGCACAACTTCACGGTAGACTCACCCCGGTCGTAGCGCCGCAGTAATTCCCAATGAGCCGTCAAATCACAAAAATCCCCACCTTTCCAGCTTTAGTAGTAAGCTGGACGGATGAAGCAGCAATATTTCACTAGACCGGAATCCCCTTCTCCCTCGTCTTCTTGTTCAGAGAAAACCCCCTCTCTCACTGGGCCTGAATCCCCTTCTACCTCGTCTGCTTGTTCAAAGAAAACCCCCTCTTGGTGATTGCATAGGGTTTTCTCATGGAGAACCAGGTATGAATTCTGCGTCCATCCCCGATAAATCCAAGTCCCTTGGTCATGGGTAATTCTGGGATGGCAGCCGCTGTCGTTGATGCATTTTTCTTCCTACTGAATCTAGTATGTTCCATTTGCAGTGCCCAAAGTGCGAGGACCCTACAGGTTTCTGCACCCTCGGTGAGATGCCACACTTGTTCCTTTCTCATCCTACACTGGAGCAGAGACCTGCTATACAAACGGTTTTCATCCCCTTTCCGCGACGGCGATTGGAACTGTCGCCAAGTCAGTGTGGGCGATATGGGGATCCTTCCCACATGACCCAGAAACTGTCGGGGATAGGTCCTCCTCGCACACAGGCTGGGGAAAAATGAGTTTGTGTGCGATTTGGTGGGGCACTGAAACCCAATTATTTATGTTCGTATGTACATCCCACACGGTGAATGCCAGAAAAAACATTTCCGTTCGTATGTATATCACACACAGTTTTTTGTCTGGAAACGTCTGTGCAAGGTGGCCTAACTCAAACATTTCTCTACGGGAAGTCGTGTGTGATTATTAGTTGATCGAACACGGCTACTTTCTAGAAACCATGCGGGTTGTTTGAGTTCATCGCCCATGGTGCTGTCTGAGTAACCGTCTGCAATAGAAAACCCCAATAAGCAAGGTAATTAGCCTATTATTGAAATCCATGTACTAATGAAATTGATATTTCTTATAAAAACACCCCAGATATTTCATATCCATATAACAACAACCAGGATTTCATAATCGAATTACATCAGATAGCTTCGGCACTTAGTTCCGCCATTACACAACAACACCAAGTTTCACATGCAACGTCAAAAACCTTTGGAAAGTAGCATCATACACGGTAAATAGACAGATGAATCTCATCTTGGAAACTGCAGAAGCGGAAGGCAAATATTGAGCCTTCAGTGATGTTGAATGTCCTTGCAACTTTAGGCCAGTGGCTATGGATAATTGCCCGCCCAACCTTCGTCCTCTTCAGCAAGACTTCAATATTGTACCGTGGGTGTTGAATGAATACCTTCATCGCCTCTTGACCATGCAAGTGATTTGAGAGATAATCATCGGTGAACTGCTTTGAAAAGTGCTGAAAACAAAGATATGCAAACAAGGTAAAAGAGTTAGTACCATCCTATAGTTGGCTGATGGCACAAGGGGTAAAAACAAGGTAAAAGAGTTAGTACCATCCTATACTTGACTGATGTCTTCTTCATTGTGCAAACAAAGATCTTGCTTTTATTCGTCGCAAGTTTCTTCATCCTAACAATCTTTCTGAGTTTCTTAACTTGACTGATATTCATGGACATCTCATTTCCCCATATGCAAAATGGGTGGAACAGTGGGTCTAAGCCTCTGACAGCAGGACCTACATGTGCAAGACCAAATTGTAAGAAACCTAAATATTAGAATGATTCCTGCAACTGCAAAATAATGTGCTATTAGCCAAAGGGCCATGCTTGAACAAACCTCGATGGTAAACCGCAGTGTCTCCCATTGTTTCCCTGCAACACACATAAGGAAGATCTTGATCAGGTTAACTGAGAGTTGTCATACTATCAGCAGAATATGTATTGAGTACATCCAAATTCCATTTATTTCACATTCGTAACAATACAAAATTGTACCCACAGCAAATGAAAATCAAATTGTAGAACCGAACCAAACAGTTAAATGGACATCAGACCAAATGAACCAAAATAGTTACCTGAGCACGACATTGCAAAATAGAAACATGTACTACAAGATAAGATAGTTAACAAAACAAAGAATGCTAGAGAATGATACGTCTCCAACGTATCTATAATTTTTTATTGTTCCATGCTATTATATTACCTGTTTTGGATGTTTATGGGCTTTATTTTACACTTTTATATCATTTTTGGGACTAACCTACTAACCGGAGGCCCAGCCCATATTGCTATTTTATTACCTATTTCAGTGTTTCGAAGAAAAGGAATATCAAAAGGAGTCCAAACGGAATGAAACCTTCGGGAGCGTGATTTTTGGAAAGGATATGATCCGGGAGACTTGGAGTACAAGCCAGGGAAGGTTCGAGGAGGCCAGGAGATAGGAGGGCGCGCTCACCCCCTGGGAGCGCCCCCTGTCTCGTGGGCCCCTTGAGGCTCACCCGACCGACTTTTTTCGCCTATATATTCTCATATACCCTAAAAACATCAAAGACGAAGATAGATCGGGAGTTCCGCCACCGCAAGCCTCTGTAGCCACCAAAAACCTCTTGGGAGCCTGTTCCGGCACCCTGCCGGAGGGGGAATCCCACACCGGTGGCCATTTTCATCATCCCGATGCTCTCCATGACGAGGAGGGAGTAGTTCACCCTCGGGGCTGAGGGTATGTACCAGTAGCTATGTCTTTGATCTCTCTCTCTCGCTCTCTCTTGTGTTCTCTCTATGGCACGATCTTGATGTATCGCGAGCTTTGGTATTATAGTTGGATCTTATAATGTTTCTCCCCCTCTACTCTTTTGTGATGAATTGAGTTTTCCCTTTGAAGTTATCTTATCGGATTGAGTCTTTAAGGATTTGAGAACACTTGATGTATGTCTTGCCGTGTTTATCTGTGGTGACAATGGGATATCACGTGATCCACTTGATGTATGTTTTGGTGATCAACTTGCGGGTTCCGCCCATGAACCTATGCATAAGGGTTGGCACACGTTTTCGTCTTGACTCTCCGGTAGAAACTTTGGGGCACTCTTTGAAGTACTTTGTGTTGGTTGGATAGATGAATCTAAGATTGTGTGATGCATATCGTATAATCATGCCCACGGATACTTGAGGTGACAATGGAGTATCTAGGTGACATTAGGGTTTTTGTTGATTTGTGTCTTAAGGTGTTATTCTAGTACGAACTCTTGAATAGATCGACCCGAAAGAATAACTTTGAGGTGGTTTCGTACCCTACCATAATCTCTTTGTTTGTTCTCTGCTATTAGTGGCTTTGGAGTGATTCTTTGTTGCATGTTGAGGGATAGTTATATGATCCAATTATGTTATTATTGTTGAGAGAACTTGCACTAGTGAAACTATGAACCCTATGCCTTGTTTCCTACCATTCCAATACCGTTCGTGCTCACTTTTATTATTAGTTACCTTGCTGTTTTTATATTTTCAGATTATAAATAGCTATATCTACCATCCATATTGCATTTGTATCACCATCTCTTCGCCGAACTAGTGCACCTATACAAATTACCATTGTATTGGGTGTATTGGGGACATAAGAGACTCTTTGTTATTTGGTTGCAGGGTTGTTTGAGAGAGACCATCTTCATCCTATGCCTCCTACGGATTGATAAACCTTAGGTCATTCACTAGAGGGAAATTTGGTACTATCCTACAAACCTCTGCACTTTGAGGCCCAACAACGTCTACAAGAAGAAGGTTGTGTAGTAGACATCAAGCTCTTTTCTGGCGCCGTTAACGGGGAGGTGAGTGCTTGAAGGTACATCTTTAGATCTTGCAATCGAATCTTTTTGTTTCTTATTTTATCACTAGTTTAGCTTATAAAAGAAAACTACAAAAAAAATGGTTTTGAGTTTGTGTCATATGCTTCATCTTTTTAATATCTTTCGTGAGAATGATGGAAAGGAAAATTGTGCTCAAGTGCTAGAATAAGAAGTCTATAAAATGTTTGATACTAAATCTTTGAATGATGAGCATGATTTCAATGTTGTTAGTATGAACTCCTTGAATATCCATAGTACTAATGATGATTGCACTAGTTATGTTGAAAATGTCTCTTATAAGCATGTCGATTTTTGTGGAGAGCATTGGGTTTGCATAGATACACCAAATAGAGAAGATAGATATTGCAAGAGGCATAAGCATGTAGAAACTAAATTGTTGCAAGAAAGGCTAAGGGAGAGTGCTGAAAATTTATATTTCCTTGGCCGTACTTGTGAACTTTGCAATCAAAGTGGTCATTTACATCTCCGATGCAAGTTGTTTCATGATTGAATCGTGTCCAAAAATTGTGATGATTTGATTTCCCTTGCACATTATAATGAACTTAGTTTGCTTATGGGTTATGAAGAAATGAAACGTTTAACTAAATTTCTTCCAAAATTTGCCCGTTATAACCTTCTTGATTTCGATCTAGAGACGATTTATATGGTTTGTGCGGTGAATTGCATTGAAAATCCTTATATTGCCAATTACCTAAAGAAAAGAAAGCAAATAGAAGAAGAAGAGAATACTAATGAAAGGGAAGAGACTTCCGAATATCCTCCTATTATTTCTTATGATGAATCAGGTAACAAGGAGGAGCTTTCTATTCAACCAATCTCATCAATAAGGAGCTCAAAGAAGAAGGTTGAACCCACACATAATGTGAAGAAGAAAAAGAAAAGAATGAGCAATAAAGGTAAAAAGGTATCTCTCGCAAATGATGTTGCTCCTACTACTAATTGTGATGATGATAATTGCTATACTATTGGTGCTATCCATATTTTTAGTGATGAGAGTGATTATGCTTATGATATTAAAAGGCCCAAGCTTGGGGAAGCTATGTTTGATAAGGATGAAATATTTGAGAATATACTTGCTGAAATTAATGTTTGTCCCAAGCTTGGGGATGCTATGTTTAATGAAGATGATATTTTTAGCATCCCAAGTTTTGATATGCAAAGTTGTTATGATTATAGCATGCCTCTTACCTATGATGATTATATTGATGAAAGTTGGTTTGGAAGAGTGTCAACTTTAGGAAGTAGTGATCCCACTATTTTGGAGGATGTTGAATTTTATTGTGATGAATATGAAAGTGGATTTGGAAGAGTGTCAACTTTATTTAGTGATGATTCCACTATCTTGGGAGAGGTTTCAATCGACTATGATGAGAACAAAGTTGCTACTTACAATGATTATTGTGATGAAACTTATGCTATAACAAGTAGTGATGATTATATTTATAAAACATGTCATAATTATGATTACCCTTTTTCTGAACATTACTCTTTTAATGTGGAAACAATTTATAGTATTCAAGTCTTTTATGATACTTCCACTATTCCGAATAAGAAGGATTTTGCTTATGTCGAGAGTAGTAAATTTTCTATGCTTGTATATCATGAAAAGAATGCTTTAGGTTCTGGTTATATTGTTGAATTCATTCATGATGCTACTGAACATTATTATGAGGGAGTAATATATGCTTGTAGGAATTGCAATAATGTCAAGTTTCATCTCCATGTGTTGAAAATCTTGAAGCTATGCTTGTTTTGCCTTCCTATGCTAGTTGATTATTGTTCCCATAAGTTGTTTGCTCACAAAATCCCTATGCATAGGAAGTGGGTTAGACTTAAATGTGCTAGTCATATGCTTCATGATGCTCCCGTTATGTTTCAATCCTTATCTTTTATGTGAGCATCATTGTCATTATCATGCCTAGCTAGAAAGGCATTAAAGAAAAGCGCTTGTTGGGAGACAACCCAATATTTACCTTTACTGTTTTTGTGTGTTCACATGATTATGCTACTGTAGTAATCATTTTTATAGCTTTTGTTTCAATAAAGTTCCAAGTAAGACCTTTAGGATAGCTTACGGAGATAGTTGTATTGATCCTGCTGAAAATCAGAAACTTTTGCAGCCAGTACATTAGTTTTTATAATTCACAGAAATGTGATTTTGATCTGATTCTTTTTGCTCTAGATTGGTACACAAATTTTTTAGGACTTCCTAATTTGGTAGGATTTTTGTAGCTCCATAAGTATACGTTTGATACAGATTACTACAGACTGTTCTGTTTTTGACAGATTCTGTTTTCTATGTGTTGTTTGCTTATTTTGATGCATCTATGGCTACTATTAAGTGGTATGAACCATAGACAAGTTGGAATACATTAGATATTACACCAATATGAATTTATATGAGTTAATTACAGTACCTAAGTGGTGGTTTTATTTTCTTATACTAATGGAGCTTACGAGTTTTGTGTTGAGTTTTGTGTTGTGGAGTTTTCAAGTTTTGGGTAAAGATTCGATGGACTATGGAATGAGGAGTGGAAATAGACTAAGCTTGGGGATTCCCAAGGCAACCCAAGGTAATATTCAAGGACAACCAAGAGCCTAAGCTTGGGGATGCCCCGGATGGCATCCCCTCTTTCGTCTTTGTTCATCGGTAAGTTTACTTGGAGCTATATTTTTATTCGCCACATGATATGTGTTTTGCTTGGAGCGTCGTGTATGATATTAGTCTTTTATTTTTAGTTTACCACAATCATCCTTCCTGTACACACCTTTTGGGAGAATCCCACTTGATTATAATTTATTAGAATACTCTATGTGCTTCACTTATATCTTTTGAGCTAGATAGTTTTTGCTCTAGTGCTTCACTTATATCTTTTAGAGCACGGCGGTGGCTTAATTTTGTAGAAATTGCTAGTCTCTCATGCTTCACTTATATTATTTTGAGAGTCTTTTAGAACAGCATGGTATTTGCTATGGTTATAAAATTGGTCCTAGAATGGTAGGCATCCAAGTTGGGTATAATAAAAACTATCATAGAAAGTGAATTGGATGCTATGATCAATTTGATACTTCATAATTGTTTTGAGATATGGAGGTAGTGATATTAAAGTCATGCTATTTGAGTGATTATGAATTTAAAGAATGCTTGTGTTGAAGTTAGCAAGTCCCGTAGCATGCACATATGGTTAAAGATGTGTAACAAATTTGAAACATGAAGTGTACCTGGATTGTGCATCCTTATGAGTGGCGGTCGGGGACGAGCTATGGTCTTTTCCTACCAATCTATCCCTCTAGGAGCATGCGCGTAGTGCTTGGTTTTTGATGACTTCTAAATTTTTGCAATAAGTATATGAGTTCTTTTGACTAACGTTGAGTCCATGGATTATGCTCACTTTTACCTTTCTAGCATAGCTAGACTCTTCGCTACCGTGCATTGCCCTTTCTCACCTTGAGAGTTGGTGCAAACTTCGCTGGTGCATCCAACCCCCGTGATATGATACGTTCTATCACACATAAACGTCCTTATATCTTCCTCAAAACAGCCACCATACCTACCTATTATGGCATTTCCATAGCCATTCCAAGATATATTGCCATGCAACTTTCCACCGTTCCGTTTATCATCATGACATACATTACTTTTGTCATATTGCCATTGCATGATCATGTAGTTGACATCGTATTTGTGGCAAAGCCACCATGCATAATTTTTCGTACATGTCACTCTTGATTCATTGCACCATCCCGGTACACCGCCGGAGGCATTCATATAGAGTCATATCTTGTTCTAGTTTCGAGTTGTAATTCATGTGTTGTAATCAATAAAAGTGTGATGATCATCATTATTAGAGCATTGTCCCCCCAAAAAAAGGAAGGAGAAAAGAAAAAAAAGAAAGGCCAAAGAAAAAAAGAAAAAAGAAGAAGAAGAAAAAGAAAAAGAAAATAAATAAATAAATTAAAAGGGGCAATGTTACTATCTCTTTTTCCACACTTGTGCTTCAAAGTAGCACCATGTTCTTCATATAGCGAGTCTCATATGTTGTGCTTCGAAATATCACCATGTTTTCATATAGTGAATCTCATATGTTGTCACTTTCATATACTAGTGGGAATTTTTCATTATAGAACTTGGCTTGTATATTCCTACGACGGGCTTCCTCAAATGCCCTAGGTGTTCGTGAGCAAGCGAGTTGGATGCACACCCACTAGTTTTCTATTGTTGAGGTTTCATTCATTTATAGCTCTAGTGCATCCGTTGCATGGCAATCCCTACTATCGGATTTCGGGTTCCGGCAGACCCTTGAGGTTCGAACTTTGGGGTGTGCATGGAGATCTTTCCCCTACCGGCTCACGTCTCGAAGTCTCGCAAAGGATCTAGGCTAGAAAGAAGAACACACAAGGGACACGAGATTTATACTGGTTCAGGCCGCCATTGTGGTGTAATACCCTACTCCAGTGTGTGGTGTGGTGGATTGCCTCAGGGGCTGATGATGAACAATACAAAGGGAGAACAGCCTCGCAAGGGGCTGTTCTTGAGCTGGTGCGATGAACTGCTTGGGTGAGTTCAGTCACCTCTCTCTCTCCCTCTGATTGATCCGTCTACCAGATGCCTCTACTCTGTAGTGGCTAGCTCTATTTATAGAGGGAGGCCCTGGGCCTCTTCCCAAATAATGAGCGGCAAGGGCGCCAACAATTGGCCATTTTGAAGGGGAACATCTAGTACACTTATCCTGACTAAAGTTGGTCTTCGGCTGCCAAAGGCTCTAACGATGACGCTGTCCTGGGCTCCACGATGACCTCCATCCCGCCGCCTGCTGGTCTTGGTCTTGTTGCACCGAAACGGTAACCTTTGCCTGATGCCTTGGCCTGTGCTTGCCCCCTTTGCACCGAAGGGGAAACACGGACACTACGCAGGCCGGCGCCCGCCTGGCGCCCGCCTGCTCTCGATCGTCATGGCTTGCATCACGGGCTCCTCACGAGGTGCCCTTGCCTTGATCTCTCCGCCTCCTCGCGAGCCTGCCTGAGGAGGCTGCTCCTGAGGAAGCTCCCTGTCGTCCGCCTCGTGCTTGGCCCCTCACGAGGGTCTTGATCTTGAGCCGATGAAGCTGGGCTGCATTGGGCCCCCACTTGAGCCACGCTGCAGGCCGCAGGCCGGCAAGTCTGGGGACCCCCGTTCCCAGAACGCCGATAGTAGCCCCCGGGCCCAAGGCGCGCCCGGACTTGTCTTAGCAGACAAGCGAAGGGGCAAGTGTGAAGCACCGCGGGCCCCAATAGCCTGCGGCCTTGGGCGCGGCCTGGTGATTGATTGGACGTGGGCGTCTCCGCTTCCCCATGATGCCTCTGCAACCGCACGACTTGACAAGTCCCAGCTCATCTCTTCCTGCTACTCCTTTCTTCTTGTCCCCCGCCCTTGCTTCACATCACGCCAATGGCACCAATGTTAGGACTCCGATCCTAAGTCACACCGATCTAGCATGTAACACTTCATATCACTTTGCGGCCTCACGCACGGTATTCCCACGGGTGCCACCTTACCTGGCCCGGGACCGTTTGCGCCTTTTGGCTCACGTATATGATAGTGCCGCTAGCATCCATATGACAAAGAACCGGGCTGACATGGCTAGTCATGAACCCAAAGTGGCACTAACTTACAGAGATAGGCATACATGACCCAACAACGAACGTGTCGGTCATCAGCGAGTGAATCCGGGCTGTAGCAACTGGGCTAACAGGACTCCGGTAAACCGGGCTGTAGCGGGCTAACAGGACTCTGGTACTCATCGCGTGACATTTCCCCGAAGGGACAGACACAGGAACGAGGAAGGACACATGCCGGCCAGCCTAAGTGTTCCGGAGCAGTAGCAAGCTACCATGGCTCAGTGGAAGCACTAGGAGACATTTCCCGGTAAGAGAGGCTACTAAGGATAAACAACTAGATAGTCAGATCCACACATACCAAGCATTTCAATAGCATACACAAAATATGCTCGATATGTGAAAATACAACATGGCATCACAACATGACTCTACAACTCAAGTATTTTATTCAATAGGCTCCGAGGAGCGAGATATTACAAACATGGGTCTCACGACCCAACATTCAGAGCATACAAGTCAAACACATGCGGAAGCTTAACATGTCTGAGTACAGACATCTACAAATGAAAAAGGCTAAGAAGCCTGACTATCTACCAGATCCTGCCGGGGGCACAAGATCGTAGCTGAGGTAACAAGCTAAACGTCGAAGTCCAAGCGGAACTACTAGTGAGACTGAAGTCTCTCTGCAAAACATAAAATAGGCAAACGTGAGTACAAATGTACCCAGCAAGACTTACATCGGAACTATCTACATATGCATTATTATCAACAAAGGGGATGGTGGAGTTTAACTGCAGCAAGCCAGCTTTGACTCGGTGGCTATCCTGAACTATGACTTCAAGTAACTCTTTTGAGGTGGCGCACACGAGTCCACATATTCACCATATCAATACACCACTATGGATCCGCTCCCGTCTCCCTACGAGAACGCCATCCATAGCACTCACGCTTATCTTGCGCATTTTAGAGTATCCACTTTCACTTGTCTATGAACTATACAGGCAACCCAGATGTCCTTTTCCGCGGATACGGCTATTCGAATAGATGATGTTAACCCTGCAGGGGTGTACTTCTTCATACATGTTTCCACCACTTAGCGTCTGCACACGACATGTGCTCGGCAGACTTCAAGCGAAAGCCGACGTGGGTGTAGACCACGACCTACCTAAACACTCAAGTCTCTAGTCCAGGTTTATCGCCTATTTGGGTTCCATCCGCGAGGAGATCCGGCCGGAGTTTCGCTCACAGCCCCAAACGATGTGTGGAGGGTTCCCGAGACACCAAACGGGCGCCTGGTACACCATGCCACGTGCCTACTGCATCACAGCCCACCCCTCGGGTCAGCGCTGCCCACGGCCTCCAGCATACTACAAACACCAGAAACTACTTGCAACTCCTGGACAGAGGACACGGGTGATTAAGAAGTCGAGCAGGGTCATATTTCAGGGCCCAATGCATGGTAGTAGCTGAATCATGGATCACAAACACAAAACTCAGATCCTAAGGACAGCTTCAATGAGACAACCCACCATGTACTCCTACATGGCCTCTCACCGCTACCTTTACCAAATCGTGTTCACACACTTAGCTCATACACAGTAGGACATGTTCACACACCTCTGATTCATCCCCGATGAATCAGACCTGACTCAACTCTAAGCAGTAGCAGGCATGACAAACAAGCATGAATGAGTAGGCACAACAGGGCTCAAACAACTCCTACTCATGCTAGTGGGTTTCATCTATTTACTGTGGCAATGATAGGTCATGCAGAGGATAAAGGATTCAGCTACCGCAGCAAGTAACAGATGAATCGTTATTGTCCTAATGCAGTAAAAGAGAGCAGGAGCGAGAGAGTGGGATTGTATCAGAACGAACAAGGAGGTTTTGCTTGCCTGTCACTTCTGAAGATAGTATATTTCTTCATTGGTGTCATCGATCACATCGTCGGTACACGTCTTACTGAGAGGGGACAAGCACCGACAAACAAAGAAGAAACACAATCAATGCAATGCACAATATGATGCATGCTATGACATGGCAATAAGAATGTGTTTTGGGCTAATGCAACTAGCAGCAGATTAAATGGAGTTGGTTTGAATCCAAGATTCAAATTCAAACTCCATATATGAATTTCAAATGCCATTAATTCAAATTGTTGTATACAGCAGCTTTAAGTTGTTCTAACATGCATGAAAATGGTACAGATGGATAGATTGGATTTTTCTGATCATTTTTCATATATAATTTATCTCATTTGGAGTTACGGTTGATTTTCTATGATTTTTAGAAGTTTAGGCAATTTTCTAGATTTTCCTAAATTAAATTAAATCCAGAAAATGACTTATTGCGTCAGCTCTGCATCACTGTGACGTCAGCCGGTCAACTGCGGCTGACCCAGTCAAACCTGACCAGTGGGGTCCATTGGTCAGTGACACAGTGCTGTTCAGTGTCAATGACAGGTGGGGCCTGGTCAACGGCCACGTCAGCAAGTCAGCACTGACGTGTGGGGTCGGTCAACGTGTGACGTGGCCGGGTCAAACTGACCTGTGGGGCCCATGTGGTTATTTTAATCTAAACAAAAGCTAAACTAGAGTTAATTAAGCAGCGGGGCCCACATGTCTGTGAGTCTGTGCTCATTAGCTTAATACTAACTAGTTGTTAGGCCGGCGTTTAGCCGCCAGCGACGAGCAGAGGCGGCGGCGAGGCTCGGGTTTCGCCTACAGGCTGCGGTTCGAGCCATGCTTGGTCTCTACGACTAGCTGGAGCTCGCGCGCATCTATCGGCGGCAGTGGGGGGCGCGAGGTGGCCGGAGTTGAGCACGGCGTCGACCTCGGCGGCGGCCGGAGTTCGGGTTAGTTTGAGCTCGGCGTTAGGGTGCTCGGGAGGAGGAGCTGGTGGGAGCGGTGTGCTCCTGGGAAGGAACTGAACGCGTTGACGCGCTCAGGCGCGAGCTGTGGTGGCTAAAACAACGACGGCATCATGGCCGGCGGCGATGAGCTCTCGGATCCGGCGGAATCGGGCTAGCGGAGAGAAACGGAGGGGGGCGAGCATAGGGGAAGGTTAAGGAGCTCACAAGGGGTCGGGGGAGAAGCTCAGCGGGCTCGGGGAAGCATGAACGGCGGCGAATCGACGATGAGGTTGACGGCGGCCGAAGGTTGAAGATGAGCTTGAGGACGACGCTGCAGGGCTTCCGGAGGGGCGTGGATCGGTGGGGAGGAAGAGGGGGTCGAGGCGGAGCTCCTGAGCTCAGCGGCAGGGCGAGGGGTGGCCGGTGGCCGCGGCGAACGGCGTCGGTGGCGATGGTGGCACTCGGCACGAGGTGCAGAGCGAGAGAGAGGAGGGGATGAGGACGAGGAAGTGGGTGAGAGGGTCTGGGGTGATGCGTGGCGACGCATGGAGGCGTCCAGGGCGTTGGGGATGCAGGCAGCCAGGCAGGAGGTGGCTCGGGCGCGTGTGCACGCGCGGCGAGCACGCGCTCTGCCTATTGGCCTGGGGAGGAAGGCGACAGGGAGGAGGCGGTGGTGGGCTGGGCCGGCCAGCTGTAGTGCTGGGCCGGTTGGTGGCGCTAGGTAAGTGCCCCAGATAAGCTCTCTCTCTCTCTCTCTCTCTGGTTTTTCTATTTATTAATGTTTTCTATTTTTTGCAATTGGTTTTGATTTGATTTAAAACATCAAATCATTTTTTTAACTTTCTGTAAATTGTATGTGAGCTCAGGAACTAGTCCAAGGTCACAGGAAACTTACAAAAATATTTGAACTTTATTTCTTATATAACAGAAATAAATTCAACTCAAATATGTCATTGGTTTAAGTCAAAGGCCCAAAATAAATATTTCTGTGATTCCAAAAATATTGGTTTGAATTTTACCTCATGCCAATATTTTTGCAAAATAACATGAACATTTTCTTGGACTCATTTGATGAGATTTAAATGTTGGTTATTTTTAGAGGACTTCTGAGGCTTTTGAAAATTCCTCAATTCAAGTTTCATTTGAATATAAACATGATGCTCACATGGAAACTAGCATAGGTCAGGCCAGAACTAGGGATGTGACAACCAATACGCCGGTTTTCTGCAGAAGAGAAGGGGAAGGCCCCCCGAGAGGGTCCCGACCCGCTTCCACCGAAGAAGCGGCTAGTCCTCTGCCGCCGAGATGATGGTGCTCGGCAGGAGGCGTCGAGGCCCTGGTACGAGCGGCCGCCGCCTGGGTTCCTGCTGCCCTTGTACGCCCACATCGAGGGCCCTGGAGAAGAAGACACCGAGAAACACCGACGGTGCCGCTGCAGACGCCGGCTGGTTACGGCGGTGCGCGTCGTTCCTCCTGGAGTCCACGCCGAGGGATCCTCTCGCAAGCTCGTGCTCCACGCCGCCATGCCTCCTCGATCTTGGATTCGCCTTCCTCCCTCCTTCGCCTTCGAGATCCCACCGAGGGGGCCTCTTGAGCTCTGGCTGCAGCACGCTGACTGCAGTACCCGTGCGACTGGAGCGGAGGTTGAGGTTATCGCTCTGGGCAAGGTCTACATGACCCGTGGCTGGGGCGAGATCGCCCGGGTCTGCCAGACAGGGGGCACCCTCGTAATCCACCTCGAATACGCTGGCGCCTCCTTGATATTCTTCAAGGTCTTTGACGCGGAAGGACCCCGGCTGGAATGCTGCCCCGAGAAAGGCGGCCGGGGCACCATCATGGCGAGGACCAGGCCCGCCAACCACTTCCGCGACAACTCCTCAGGCAATAGCATAGGGGCCGGAGGGTCCAGCGACTCCGCCGAGCTTCATGCAACTCCGGAGAAGAGCGACGATGGCTACGAGCCCCCGAGCTCGTGTCGCTCCCAGAGCAGGGCAGCTGCATCAAGCCGCCGACGCCACTGATCTGGATGGGGTTGGCGCCACTGCCTGACGGCCCATTGTTGATGATGGTGTCTCCTGCGGAGGCGCACGTAGTTAGCGTTCCTTAGGATTAGCACCCTTTGTTCCCTGCGAGGAATTGTAGTACCACCCCGCGGTGGTATGTAAGGCGCTGGCCATGTCTTTTTTGAATATTATATCCTTATTATGAATCGATGCAAGATGCTTGTCCTGTCCCGGCTCGTCTCCCCCTTTCTTTCCTCACGAGGGCTTGGTGCTCTACCCTGACAGGTCCCGGTCCCCAGGCAGGCTTCTGCCGTAGCTGGTATGCCAGGTCACGATGCCGTGGTCAAGGCCGGGAGGTGAGCGGCCCATGGTCCAGTAAGAGCCCCTGAGTAGCGATGCTCATGAGGTCCCCTTTAGCGCTCAAGCAGCCTCCGCCGAGCAAGAAAGGCAGGCAACGTTGCCGTGACAGAGCTACAATAGGCGAGGGTTTAGCGCTGAGTCGAATCTATTTTTGCGTGACTTATCTTGTAGGTTTGGAGTGGCTTTCGGCGAAGTGCCGGGCCTGCATGGCGGCAGCTGAGGTGTTGCTGGGTTAGGTCCTCGTGAGCTTCTTCCCTTTCCCCCGCACTTTCCTCAATTCTCTACGTCCTCATGTCCTGGCCCTTGAGCGAGCTCAGCCGCCGCTGGTATGACAAGTCGCTATGCTGTGGGTCAAGGCTCGGGGGTGAGGGCTGGAGAGCCAGTAAGAGCCCATGAGTCGCGATGCTCAGGCGCCCCCCTTTTAGCGTGCAAGTGGATCGTGCCGGAGAGATAGAGAGAAAGCTCGCGACGTCCCCAGCGTTACTCCTGGAGCGGGTCCTGCATATCAATCACGAGGGGAAATAAGGTCTGTCATTACGGTTGCCAGCCAACCATTCGTCGCTCCGAGGGAGTGATTGGGGCATTGAGGGCCTGGTGAGGTGGCGCCTTGCGGGGCTGCCGCGGCCAGAGCTCGACCACTTAGATTTGTCGGTGTTGCAAGGACGGACCCATGCGCAAGTGTCGTGCCAGAGCGAGCAGCTCCAAAGGTAGGTGTCAATCGAGCAGGCGATTAAGTCAAGTAGGTTAAGCATGAAGAAGCAGATCCATTTAGATAGATGCGGAAAAAGTAAATGCCACTGGGTCTGGCCCGAGTAGCTTGGGGATAATGCAGCCCGAGGGGCGCCCCCAACCAGGTAGGTAAAGAGCATAAGCAAAATAGATACATGCTGCAGGGACGAACCCACGCGACCTGGGAACGATGCAGCCCTGCGGGCGCTCCCAGCTGAAAATGGAACTTTGAAAGATGTCACCTGATACCGTTGGAGATGAAGTGATGCTGAAGTAGCTGACAACGCGTGGTGAGGAAGCCGACCCTCACGAGTTCCTAGGACCTAGATCCTTGGGAGGCTCCGAGGGCACGGGAGGATCTTCGAGGGCCATCTTCGTCTCCACCAGGACCGCACGATGCCTGACCTCCTGAGCCTCCAGAATGCTCCTCAGCATGTGCTGACGAGCGGCGACCGCGTTCGACAGGCCGAAAGGCATGCGAGCGTAGCTGTGTGGTGGACCCTCACAACGCCCCACGCGTGAAGGCTAGAGGCGCACCTGAGATGCGGCTCGGTTGAGCCCTGGTACATCGATGCAGACGCGCAGCCCACCATCCTCGCCTGGATGTGGGGCCACGGCGGGCAAGCGGCGGCTGCCGCGCATGACTCTTGACTCCTGTAGCTCCTGAATGTTCCTCGCGATGAACTCTTGAGGGTTTGGCCCTTCTTGCCACATACCTTCCCGAGGCAAACGTGCTTTGAAGCACGCCTCCAAGTGGTGCCCGAGCGCCTCCCTCGTGACCTTGGCAAAGTCGGTGGCTCTCCAAGACACAGCCCCGAGCCCTGCCCGAGGAGGGCGCCGGGCATGCCTTCCTATGCGACAGAGGGTGGCGCCCCTTGAACGGGCGCGGATCCTGACGCAACACCTCCAGAGGTGCCTGCCTCATGAGGGTTTGGACCAGGTGAAGCCTTCTTCTTCTTAGGTACCGCCTCGAGAAGTCTCCAGCTCCTGTGATCTGGGTCTTCGATTGCCGCGGCCTGGAAGGCATGCTCAAGAGAACACACTGCATCCCTTTCCTCACAGGGCACTGTGATGACTCCACCGCTTCCTGGCATCTTGAGAACATTGTAGCCATGGTGAGTCACCGCCATGAACTTGGCCAGGGCTGGATACCCGAGGATGGTATTGTATGGCAGGCGAATGTGGGTGACGTCAAAGTCAATGAGCTCGGTGTGGTAGTTGTTGTGCTGCCCAAAGGTGACAGGAAGGCGAACTTGCCCTATTGGAACGGTGGAACCATCAGTGACTCCTGAGAAAAGCTTGGTCGGCTGAAGCTGATCGTATGGCACTTGCAGATTGTTGGATGTCTCGACGGACAGGACGTTGAGTCCAGCTCCGCCATCGATGAGGGTCCTGGTGACTTGCACATTGCTGATGACTGGGGAGCAAAGCATTGGGAGGACTCCGGCCGTTGCTGCACATTTGAGCTGATCCGCTGAGTTGAATGTGATAGCGCACGCAGACTACTTGAGAGGGCGCGTGGCCTCAAGCTTGGGGAGGACGGCATTCACCTCGCGAGCAAACTGCTTGAAGATGCGCTGAGAGGCTGGGGCCTGAGCACCGCCCAGGATGCAAGCGATGGCGCGTGGCTCCTGGAAGCCCCTAGCTCCCTCGTCCTGATGATGGTCTTCATTCCTCCTCGGCGGTGGTGGCAGAGGAGGGAGGCCTGCGTTGCGTTGAGGGCGATTCTCACGAGGCTGATCCCTCCATCCTCCCTCGCGAGGCTGGTCCTGCCAGCGGTCTTCGCGAGGTCGGTCACGCCATCCTTGGCGAGAGCCACGGTCTTTCCATCGTCCTCCACCTCTTCCTCCTCCTCGGCCGTAGCCCCGATCGTTGCGTCGGGGCATCGGCCGATACGCCAATCTCGCACGGCCCTCAGTTCTTAGCATTCGTTGGTGTTGTGGGTGTGAAGGTTGTGGTAGACGCAGTACCGACTGCCCTTGGATGACTCAGGCTGATCCCTGCCTTGCTTGGTGTCTGGCTCCGCTGCGAGCACAACAGCTCCCTTACGCTTCACGTCCTTGACCTTGGGCTTCTTCTCTTCTGGATCGGCAGCCGGAAGCTCGAGGAGGGAGAGGCGCCCTTCCTCATCCCTGGCGCACTTGGTCGCCAAGTTGAACAGCTCCAGGGATGTGCACAGGTCTGCATGGATTGCTAGCTCCTCTTTTATCTTGACGTCGCGCACGCCATCGGAGAAGACTGAGATGATGGCCTCCTCACCCTGGGGATCTTGAGGCGAGCGTTGTTGAAGCGCTGGATGTGCTTCTCCAGGGTCTCTCAAGGTGTTGCTTGATGCGGCGCAGGTCACTCATGGCCGGGGGCCGGTCACGAGCGCCTTGGAAGTTGGCGATGACACGGGTGCACATCTCGTCCCAAGAGGAGATCGTGCCAGGAGCCAGGTTCAGGAGCCAGGTGCGGGCACCGTCCTTCAGCGCCATGGGAAACCAGTTCGCCATGACCTTTTCGTCCCCGTTGGCAGCTTTGATGCCCAGCTTGTAGAGCTGGAGGAACTCTGCAGGGTCTGCAGTACCGTCGTAGCGAGGAGGCAGGTCCGGCTTGAACTTGCCGGGCCATGCGATGCTGCGCAGCTCGGCGGGGAAGGCGCGACAGCCTGCGGTGGCCACCGGAGCTCTTTGCTGATGTGGGGCTTGCTCCTGGGGATTCCCGCGCACCGCTGCCTGGAGTAGCGCGGGGTCTTGACGTGGCGGTGCAGGGATGCGGTCATGGCGCACCGGTGCTGGGAGCACGCGGGCACCTTCTTGGGGACGAGGGATTTCCTGGCAACTCCTTTCTTGTCGCGCAAGCGCCGGACGCGGAGGATCTCGTCCTGGGGCCGCGCGCCTTGGAGCTAGGGCGCCTTCTTGGGGAGGAGGTGGCGGAGGCACCTCCTGATCCTCGCCTCCTGCGCAGGACGAAGGGCGAGGCAGCGAGAGAGATGGCAAAGGAGAGCCCCCCGCGGTGTTGACGAGCTCGGTGATGCGGGCGAGCCAGTCCTCGTAGAGGTTGTCGACGGGACGGTAGTGCAGGAGCTCACGCACCAGGAGCAGCGCAGCGTGCACGTCCGTGGGGGTGCGACGGGCGTGGGACGATGAACCGGCTGGAGTCAACGACGGGGTGGCGGTGCAGCCTTCCCGCCGCACCAAAGGATGCAGGGACGAGGCCTGCTGCTCGTTCCCCGCTGGGCCGGTAGCGGTGTTGGCGGCAGGCGACGGGGAACGACGGGGGCGTCCACCGACAGGCGCCGTCTGGGCGACGCGGGTGGTGAGAGAAGCCCGATGTGTCACCTTTGTGTTCCTAAGGGGGGACGTGTCACCTTTGTGTTCGAAATGATATACGTTGCTTCCCCACCTATTTTTTTTACAGAGGCAACATAGAACTATATGAGTGACGTGTTAAATTTTGGAATTATTCCGGCTTCGTTTGGACTTTCTTATACATTAATTGAATTTCTGGTCATTTAATATGCATAATTCAAATATGAACTATAAGCACATGCTCCAATGCACCAAAGTTGGTTGAAAAATCACATGTGTGTCCTTGGGTGAATTTCTAGGTCCCATGCAAGAAATGGGAATGAAATTCAAACATCTGGGCATCGTGGCTCGGCCGAAAATATTGAGAAACTTGGTTTTTTAATTGATGCAAATCCAAAACACGCCTGAAAATCATGAAACTTGGCATTGTGTCATGACATGGCACCAACATGCTGCGGTAATTTTTTTGGCTGAATTGGGACAAACTTTGGTATAAGCTTCTTGCAAACCGGAGCTTCTCTCAAGAAGGCTCGTGGTTCCGAGTGGAACGTGTCACCTCTGTGTGCGAAACGACATACGTACACTGCATTCTCCCGCCTTAATTTTTTTACATAGGAAGATTAGACCAAATAGAAGTATCGTGCTAAAATTTGGAATTATTCTGGGTTTGTTTGGCCTTTTTATACGTTAATTGAATTTCTGGCCATTTAATGTGCATAATTCAAATTTGAACTACAAGCACATGCTCCAGTGCACCAAAGTTGGTTGAAAAATCACATGTGTGTCCCTAGGTGAATTTCTAGGTCCCAATGAAAGAAATGAGAATTAAATTCAAACATCTCGGCGTCGTGGCTCAGCCGGAAAGATTGAGAAACTTGGTTTTTTTAATTCATGTAAATCCAAACACACCTGAAAATCATGAAACTTGGCATGGTGTCATGACATGGCACCAACATGCTGTGTTTTTTGGCCGAATTGGGACAAGCTTTGGTATAGGCTTCTTGCAAACCGGAGCTTCTCTCAAGAAGGCTCATGGTTATGAGTGGGAATGTGTGCCACCTCCGTGTGCGAAACGACATACATACACTGCCTTCAACCGCCTTAATTTTTTTACACGGCAGATTAGACCAAATAGAAGTATCATGCTGAATTTTGGAATTATTCCAGGTTCGTTTGGACTTTTTTATACATTAATTGAATTTCTGGGCATTTAATATGCATAATTCAAATTTGAACTACAAGCACATGCTCCAGTGCACCAAAGTTGGTTGAAAAATCACATGTGAGTCCTTGGGTGAATTTCCAGGTCCCATGCAAGAAATGGGAATGAAATTCAAACATATGGGCGTCGTGGCTCGGCCGGAAAGATTGAGAAACTTGGTTTTTTAATTCATGTAAATCCAAAACACGCCTGAAAATCATGAAACTTGGCATGGTGCCATGACATGTCACCAACATGCTGCGGTAAGTTTTTTGGCCGAATTGGGATAAGCTTTGGTATGAGCTTCTTGCAAATCGGAGCTTCTCTCAAGAAGGCTCATGGTTCCAAGAGGGAACGTGTCACCTCTGTGTGCGAAACGACATACGTACACTGCCTTCTCCCGCCTTAGTTTTTTACACAGGCAGATTAAACCAAATATAAGTATCGTGCTAAATTTTGGAATTATTCCGGGTTCTTTTGGGCTTTTTATACATTAATTGAATTTCTGGGCATTTAATGTGCATAATTCAAATTTTAACTACAAGCACATGCTCCAGTGCACCAAAGTTGGTTGAAAAATCACATGTGTGTCCTTGGGTGAATTTCTAGGTCCCATGCGAGAAATGGAATTGAAATTCAATCATCTGGGCGTCGTGGCTCGGCCAGAAAGATTGAGAAACTTTGTTTTTGAATTCCTGTAAAACCAAAACACGCCTGAAAATCATGAAACTTGGCATGGTGTCATGACATGGCACCAACATGATGTAGTAATTTTTCTGTCCGGTTTGCGGAGGCTCACACATTAACAATCAACAAAGTCATTTTGGAACAAGGGCTGTCACGTTACAAATCAGAAACGCAACTATTATTGAAACCGTGGGCGTTCTACTTACCAATTACGTGCCGCCACGCATCCCCTTTTTATTAGCTAGGAGGTGCCGTGCGGGGTAGCTATTTGAGTACGGGAGGCGTGCGATCAGACCCCTTCGCGTGCTCATCGGGAGGAGCTCCCTTTGACGTCTATCCGCCATGCACCTCCCTCCCAACGTCTCCATTAATGGTGCTCGAGCCCCTGTTTCATGGCGTGGCTATGTCTCGCTGGACTGAGATTTAAGAGAGAAAAATGAAAATCTGAGAAGAAAGTTTTGCACGGATCCTTATGATGAATATAAGGATGATGACAGTGGATAATAATTGTCTTACATACTTAGGAACATAATTAAAAAAGCCACATGCGGCAATGCCTGAAATACACAAGGGCAAAAGAAGAAGGAAGACAATGATCTAGCTCGCTGAACTCTACTTTCTCGATGTGTTACTGCAGGCCGCTGGAACTAGTCTTCATGGCGAGCGGCGATGAGCTCTTTCCAGTCCTCAATATGCTTCTTGAGAGTATTCACAAATTCCTCCACCAGCCTTTTGCGCTTCATGCACAACATGACATTCTCGTCCATAAGTTTCTCAACGATGACGCTGGTCCTCTTCAACAAGGCAGTGGTCTCCTCCTGCTGCTCCTCACTTCTGACGATCTTCGCCCTCAGTAGGTCGCGCTCGGCCTGGAGCTTCTCATTGCTCTCCCTTAGTTGCCGAATGACGCCGGTAGCCTATTCAAACAAGGCTTTCATGTCGTGCTGCAACCTCGCCCAGCCGGAGATCTGATCCATCTGGCTATGGACGATCGCATGCATGCGCCTGTAAGAGTCCTCGCCTACCTGCAAGACAATTTCCCAGGCCGCCGCGGCGCGGGAGGACATCTCTGCTGCTTCCGCGCCGCGGCCTGATAACTCCGCTGCATCCACGGCGCGGCCACACCAGTCTGCTGCATCAATGGTGTGGTGGGACCTCTGTGCTGCTACGGCCGTGCAGCAGGACATGTCGGCTGCTTTTGTGGCGAGGCGAGACATCTCTCGTGTTTCCGCTTCCATACTCGCCTCTCGCTGGTGGCAATCTCTCGACCCAGAACTCACGCTGGCCATGCCAGACGCAAGGGAACGATGATGAATGACTTGTTTGTTTTTGTGGATGAGGAGTTGAGGAGGAATGTGCAATCATCTTGGAGTAGTAGTATTTATAACCGAGTACTAATACGCTCCTAAGTGGGAAACCATTTAGATTTTGATCGGCGTGAACATGTTTGCAATTTGGAATGTGATGAGACCGCTGTGAGCCCCACCGTCGAACCCCCCTTCTCCCCTGCTCTTCTGGCGCCCTCCAGCCCCGCTGCTGCTCGAGCCCGAGCTCCGGCCGCCACCGTGAGCTTCGCTCCGGCGAGCTCCGCCCCCCAGCTCCTCCCACCTGCCCCACCAGATGCGCGAGAGCATGGGCTACGCCCCAGTGCTCTCAGACGCCGTCCCCGTGGCCTGTGGCGCGGACTCCTCCGTGTCCAGAGATCGCCGGCGGCGAGCCCCGTCGCCTGAGCCCTGCCACGTGGGCCCGGCCCGTTAGGTGATTAGCTTAGTGCTAATCACGGCTTATTTAACCCCCTGACACTGACCAGTGGGCCCAGTGCCACTAATCCTTTAATTAAGATAAAACTAACCCCCCTGTTTAACCCGTGTCACTGACGTGTGGACCCCACACGTCAGGTTTGACCAGTCAGCATTGTTAACTTGCTGTCGCAAGCATGACGCAGTGCTGACGCAATTATTTATTTTCTGGATTTATATTAAATTAGGAAATTCCAGAAAATGCTTTAAACTTCAAAAAAATCATAGAAATTCAACCGTAGCTCAGATTGAGATAATTTATATATGAAAAATTATCAGAAAAATGCAATCTTTGAATCTGTACTAGTTTCATGCATGAAAAACCAATTTATACCTACTGTATAAATGAAACACTAAAATGGCATATATAAGAGCTTAATTTGGAGTTGCATTTGAACCCTTGATTCAAATGGACTTCATTCAGTTTGAATACTAGTTGCATTAGCTCAAACAACATCACATATTCATGCCATGTTCATGCATCATATTGTTGCATATGATTGTTTATTGATTGCCGACACTGTTCCTTCTCGATAGGTCCTGCTCCGGAGTCCGTTCCAGAGTACCTGTCTGTGAAGCTGTGGCTTCCTTGTTGATCTACCAGGCAAGCAAACTCCCTTGTTCATTCCGATACAATCCTACTCTCTCGCTCCTGCTCTCAGTTATTGCATTAGGACAACAATGATTCATCTGCTACTTTGTGCTGCGGTAGTTGAACCCATTCCTCTGCATGACCTGTCATTGCCATAGTAAATAGTTGAAACCCACTAGCATGTGTAGGAGTTGATTGAGCCATGTTGTGTTCCTACCATGCCATGCCTGCTATTGCTTAGAGTTGTGTCAGGTCTAATTCATTGGGAATGAATTGGAGTACAGTGCTCTATGTTCTGATGCTGAGAGTGAACGTGTGAACACGATTTGGTAAAGGTAGCGGTGAGAGGCCATGTAGGAGTACATGGTGGGTTGTCTCACTGGAACCGTCCTTAAGCACTGAGTTCTGTGTATGTTGTCCAATGACTAGCTACTACCACACATTGGAACGCTTAAGTGCCCCTCTCGACTTATTAACCAACTTGATCTCTGTCTAGGAGTTGCAACTAGTTTCTGGTGTTTGTAGGTAGTGTTAGTAGTCTACCAAGTGGCACCCGGCCGGGTGGGCTTGGGACAGACTAGGCACAAGTGGCATGGTGTACCAAGCATAGATCCATCCGGCGAGGTGGGCTTCGGAACTCTGCACACATCATTTGGGGCCGTGAGCGACACCCCGGCCGGATCTCCTTGCGAATGGAACCCGAATACGCGATAAGCCTGGACTAGAGTCTTGTGTGGTTAGTCAGGTCGTGGCCGACACCCTCGCCAGGCTTCCGCTGGAAGGTTGCCGAGATACATGACATGTGCATGGCGGTAAGTGGCGAGAGCGTGTGTGAAGAAGTACACCCCTGCAGGGTTAACATGATCTATTCGAATAGCCGGTTCCGCGGTTATGGACTTCTTGGATGCTTACATGGTACATAGACAACTTGAAGTGGATACTCTAAAATGCTCAAGACAAGTGTGAGTGCTATGGATGGCCTTCTCGTAGGGAGACGGGGATGATTCCATAGTAGTGTATTGTGTGGTGATTAGTGGACTCGTGTGCGCCATATCACCTCAAAGAAGTTCTGGTAGTCGTAGAACAAGATAGCCACAGAGTCAAAGCTGGCTTGCTGCAACTAAACCCAACATTACCCTCTTGATACAAATGCATGTATGATAGGATCTGATGTAAGTCTTGCTGAGTACCTTTGTACTCATGTTGCTTTATTTCTGTTTTTGCAGCGGAGACTTCGGTCTTACTAGTGTCTTGTGGACTTCGACAAGTAGCTTGTGCCTCAGCTACGATCTTGATCAAATGTTGTAGATAGTCAGGCTCTTCAGCCTTTTTCATTTGTAGATGTGTCAGGACCCCGACTCGATGTCACATCGATCTAGCCGGTAACACCTCATATCACTTTGCGGCCTCACGCACGGTATCCCCACGGGTGTCGTCTTACCTTTTCCCGGGACCGTTTGCGCCTTTTGGCTCACGTATATGATAGTGTCGCTAGCATCCATATGATAAGGAGCCCGGGCTGACATGACTAGTCGTAAACCCAAAGTGGCACAGACTTACAGGGACAGGCATCCATGACCCAGCTTCGAACGTGTCGGTCATCAGCAAGTGGGTCCGGGCTGTAGCACTGGGCTAGCAGGACTCCGGTAAACCGGGCTGTAGCGGGCTAACAGGACTCCGGTACTCAAAGCGTGACATTTCCCCGAAGGGACAGACACAGGAACGAAGAAGGACACATGCCGGCCAGCCTAAGTGTTCCAGAGCAGTAGCAAGCTACCATGGCTCAGCGGTAACACTAGGAGACATTTCCCGGTAAGAGAGGCTACTAAAGATAAACAACTAGATAGTCAGATCCCACACATACCAAGCATTTCAATCATACACACAATATGCTCGATATGTGCAAATACAACGAAGCATCACAACATGACTCTACGACACAAGTACTTTATTTAAGGCTCAGTGAGCCATACATAACATACACAAAGGTACGGGTCTCACGACCCCACATACAAGTCATACAGTCATACAAACCAGCAGCGGAAGTAACTTGTCTGAGTACAGACAACTAGTAAAATAAAAGAGGCTTAGAAAGCCTACTATACTATGTGGTCCTTCACAAGCTCAGGGTCACCACCTGGGTCTTTAGCCTACTCGTTGATGTCAACGTCTACATAGAACCCATCAGAAGGGGTTGCAGCGTCTTCTGTAAAAATGTAGATTATAGCAACATGAGTACAAAGGTACTCAGCAAGACTTACATCAGATCCTACATACATGCATAGTATCAAGAAGGGTTGGTGGAGTTATTGCAGCAAGCCAGCTTTGACCCTTGGCTAGGCTATCCTACGATACTCCAACTTGAAATGGTTTTGCGCACACGAGTCCATTACTCACCAATTCAATACACTACCGAGGATCCACCTCCGTCTTCCTACGGAAGAGCCATCCTCGGCACTCACACTTATCTTGAGGCTTTTAGCAGTTTCCATTTACTTGTCTATGAACTGTATAGGCAACCAAGTAGTCCTTTACCACGGACGCGGCTATTCGAATAGATCATGTTAACCCTGCAGGGGTGTACTTCTTCATACACGCTCTCACCACTTACCGTCGTTTACACGACATGTACTCGGCAACCTTCAAGCGGAAGCCCAACGTGGGTGTCGGCCACGACCTACCTAATCACCTAAGCCTCCAGTCCAGGTCTATCGCCTATTCAGGTTCCATCCGCAGGGAGTCCGGCCGAGGTTTCCCATACGGCCCCGAACGATGTGAACAAGGTTCCCGAGATACCTAACGGTATTCGGTACACCCGGCCACGTACCTACCGCATCACAGCCCACCCCTACGGTCAGCGCTGTCCACGGCCTCCAGTAGGCTACAAACACCAGAAACTACTTGCAACTCCTGGACGGAGAACTAGGGTGAATAAGAAGCCGAGAGGGTCCATTGGTTTCGGGCCCAATGCATGGTAGTAGCTGATTCTTAAATCACACATACAGATCTCAGTGCTTAAGGTCGGCTTCAATGAAACAACCCACCATGTACTCCTACATGGCCTCTCATCGATACCTTTACCAAATCGTGTTCACCACACCACTCTCATTACCGACATCAACATTTCACTCTAGCCCATCACCCAGATGAACCAGACCTGACACGACTCTAAGCATAGCAGGCATAGCAAGGTAGGAACAACACATACACATGGCTCAATCAACTCCTACACATGCTAGTGGGTTTCATCTAGTTACTGTGGCAATGACAGGTCATGCAGAGGAAATGGGTTCAACTACCGTAGCACACAGCAGTTTGAATCGCGTTGTCTTAATGCAGTAAAAGAGAGCAGGGGCGAGAACATGGGATTGTATCGATATGATCAAATGGTTGGTTGCTTGCCTGATGGTTCGATGCACTGATACGGTTCTTCGTTAGGGTAATCACGGTACTCCTCGGGGGCAGAACCTGTCGCAAAGGACATCGGTACACAACATCACCAAACAATGTGCAACAATATGATGCATGCATGAAACATGGCAATATGAGTGTGTTGGGCTAATGCAACTAAAGCCAGAAGGGTTTGAACAAATTTGAATCAAGGATTCAAATTTCAAATTCAAATATGGCCTTTTAAAGTGCTTTTCCTTGTTCTGCTTGAAACATCAATTTAACTTGTTTGATCATGCATGAAAATAGTACAGATGGATAGATTGGATTTTTCTGATCATTTTTCATATATAATTTGTCCAATTTGGAGTTACAGAATAAAAGTTATGAATTTTTGAAGTTTAAATAATATTCTGGAATTTCCTGATTTAAATTAAATCCAGAAATTCAATTACTGCGTCAGCCTGACGTCAGTGTGACGTCAGCAGGTCAACGGAACAGGTCTGGGTCAAACCTGACAGTGGGTCCCACATGTCAGGGTGATTATTTTAATTAAAATTTAATTAAAACTAATCCTGTTTAATTAACAGGGCTGGGCCCCACCTGTCATTGACTCAGGGGAGTCAACCAGGGCCCACCCGTGGTCAAAGTCAAAGTCGGCTGCCGGCGTTTAGCCGCCGGCGAGCCCGACGCGGCGGCGGAAGTGGTTTTGGCCATTCCGGCCACCAAATGGACCGCGGAGACCACCGGAGTGGAGCTGAGGACAACCCGCAGCTCTTGGCGGAGCCCGTTGGGGTCGGGGTGGCCGGAGTTGGCGCCGGCGACGACTTTGGCGGCCACCGGGGTTCGGCCGAAGGTGAACTTGGCGCTAGAGGGGTCGCTGAGGCTCGGGGAGTGCTGGCTAGGTGCTGCGGGACTCGGTGAGTAAGATGGACACCATCTTGTGGCCGGAGTGTGGCCGGAAGCACGTCGGCGACGAGGTCCGCGACGGTGCGGGCGTGTGATCCTCGTGCGGTGGCTACACAGCTCGGGAATGAGAGAGAGAGGGTCGGAGGAGTAGCTAGGCTCACAGCGCTCCCGTAGAGGCCACCGGCGGGGTCGGGGACGAGCTGAGGCAGCAACGGCGTTGAAAGGGATCTCCGGCGACGGCGAGCTCGGGCGAGGTCGGTGCGGCGGCTTCGAGGCACGCGAGCGCTCGGGGCTCGGCTAGCTCGAAGGAGTAGAGGACGGCGGAGCTTCTGGACAGGGTGGCGCGGCGTGGAGACGACGGGGAGCACGGCTACGACGGTGGTGCGGCGACGGTGGCGTCGGCCATGGCTGGGGCGTGCGAGGGGGAGGAGCTGGAGAGGAGAGGGGGTGTCTGGGGGGTTCGGGGGAGAGAGGGAGGCCGGTTCACGGCGTTAGCCGGGCGAGGGAGGCGGCGAGGCGGCGAGCAGCTGCGTGGCGAGCTGCGGTGCCGCCGCCGAGCACCTTGGCTGCCTGCCTGGCAAGCCAAGCTGCTCGCTGGAGCGGTGGCCGGGCTGGGCCGGCCAGGTGGGCTGGCTGGTGGGCCTGTGGTGGCGCCAGGTAAGTTTTCCCCTTTTTCTTCTGTTTCTATTTTATTTAATATATCTGCAACTTTGTTGAATTTAATAAAATACCTAGGCAACTTCAAAAATCACCAAACTATTCCTGGCCCATAGTTGGATTATTTCCAACATGAAACATTTTAGTTTGGAGATATTTGAGCATTTAAATATTTTATATTATTTTAAATGCCCACATTCAAATATTTATGATTTAATTCAAAAACCCTAGGATGGCCTAGGAAAATGTGCACCACTTTTGGCAGAGGTTCTGAACCAAGACAAAAATGATGGGCATTTTAGAAGGGCATTTCAGGTTCATTGAAAAATTATTTTAGTAACCCTAGTTGGTTTCAGAGGGGACTGGGGGTTCTGTCATCCCCATTTCAAGTTTCTGATGAAAGAGTAAACATGATGCAACACTCTAATGCATGACTAGCTAGGGTGTGACAACTCACCCCCACTCAAAAGAATCTCGTCCCGAGATTTGGGTTCCTCCGGGAAGAATGCGGGATATTCAAGTCGAAGACAATCCTCCCTTTCCCAAGTTGCTTCATCCTCAGAATGGTGCGACCATTGAACCTTGAGAAACTTGATACTATGACGTCGCGTGGTACGTTCGGCTTGATCGAGGATACGAATGGGGTACTCTCGATATGTAAGATCATCTTAGAGATCAAGCGTTTCGTGGTCCACTTCACGGATAGGATCCGAGAAGCAACGCCTGAGTTGAGAAACGTGGAAGACATCGTGAACTCTGGAGAGGTGCGGAGGTAGTTCCAACTGGTAGGCAACTTCTCCTCGTTTGGCAAGAATGCGAAAAGGTCCAATGTAACGAGGAGCCAATTTGCCTTTGATACCGAAACGATGGGTTCCCTTCAGAGGGGTGACCCGAAGATAAGCCTTCTCGTCAACCTCGAAAGTCATAGCCTTATGTTTTCGGTCATATTGACTCTTTTGACGAGATTGGGCTGTTTTCAACTTTTCACAAACGATACGAACTTGTTCTTCTGCTTCCTGAATCATATCCGGGCCAAAGAATTGTCTTTCCCCGGTCTCTGACCAGTTAAGGGGTGTTCGACATCGCCCAAGCTAGATTGATAGCTGTTGTTGTAAGCGAATTCGGCAAATGGAAGGCACTTCTCCCAGTCCATTCCGAAAGAGATAACAGAGGCTCGAAGCATGTCTTCTAGAATCTGGTTAACGCGTTCCACTTGACCACTCGACTGAGGGTGGAAAGCGGTGCTAAAAGAGAGACGAGTTCCCATAGCATTTTGGAAACTTTCCCAAAATCGAGAGGTGAAAAGACTTCCTCGATCCGAATTGATTTCCAAAGGAACACCATGGAGGGACGCTATTCGGGAGATGTATAAGTCTGCCAGCTGACTAGCGGTTATACTCTCACGAACAGGTAAGAAATGGGCTACTTTGGAAAGACGATCGACAACGACGAAAATAGCATTATTCCCTCTCTTGGTCCTGGGAAAACCGGTAATGAAATCCATACCAATTTTATCCCATTTCCATTCAGGAATAGCTAAGGGTTGAAGGGTGCCAGCAGGCCGTTGGTGCTCTGCTTTAACACGACGACAGACGTCGCAATTAGAAATATACTGAGCAATTTCTCTCTTCATCCTAGTCCACCAGAACCTCTGGCGTAGGTCCTGATACATTTTAGAGCTACCGGGATGAATGGTGAGAGGAGATTCATGAGCTTCCTTAAGGATTAATCGCCTTAGGTTGCGCACTTTGGGAACCACTGGTCGATCCCCGAAGTATACGACCCCTTGATCATTAATGGAGAAGCAATTCGCAATTCCTTTCTGAATGTTTCTCTTGATGCGGGAGATTCCCGGATCTACCTTCTGTGCTTTGATAATTTGATCCGTAAGGGTAGGTTTTGCCACCAAGGTGGAAAGAAAACCTTGAGGTACAAGGTGAAGGTTAAGCTTCCGAAATTCCTCATGGAGGAGCGGTTGACTTTGTTGTAACATCAGGTTGTTACAATAAGATTTACGACTTAGCGCATCAGCCATGACGTTGGCTTTCCCTGGGGTATAGGTTATTCCTAAGTCGAAGTTTGTGATCAATTCAACCCAACGTCTCTGCCTGAGATTCAAATCCGGTTGGGTGAAAATATACTTCAGACTTTGGTGATCAGTGAATATTTCGCAACGATTACCGAGGAGGTAATGTCGCCAGGTCTTAAGTGCATAGACTACGGCTGCAAGCTCTAGATCATGAGTACGATAATTCTCCTCATGTGGGTGCAATTGCCGTGAAGCGTAAGCAATTACGTGTCGATCTTGCATGAGAATGCAACCTAGTCCTTGTCGCGAGGCGTCGCAGTAGATAACAAAGTCCTTGGAGAAGTCTGGCGGTACCAGTACGGGAGCAGAGGTCAGGCGTCTTTTCAGTTCCTGAAAGCTGTGCTCACATTGTGGAGTCCATTCGAACTTCTTATCTTTCTTGAGGAGTTCGGTTAGAGGTTTAGCAACCTTGGAGAAGTTCTCGACAAAGCGACGGCAATAGCTCGCTAAGCCTAGAAAACTCCGAACTTGCTTGACCGATTCAGGTGGAGTCCAATTAAGGACGGCTTGAACTCGCTCAGGGTTAACAGCAATACCTTTACCAGATATTACATGACCCAGATAGGTCACTTCTGACAACCAGAATTCACATTTCGAAAATTTAGCATAAAGGCGATGCTCTCGAAGTTTCTTCAACACTAGCCTTAAATGTTCGGCATGTTCTTCCTCGTTCTTGGAGTAGATGAGTATGTCATCGAGATAAACCACGACGAATTTATCCAAATACTCCATGAAGATTGAGTTCATTAACTGAGAAAAGGTGGCTGGAGCGTTGGTTAAACCGAAGGACATGACGGTGTACTCGTATTGGCCATAACGAGTAACAAAAGCCGTTTTAGGAATGTCCCCGTTTCTGATTTTGATTTGATGGTAGCCCAACCTCAAATCCATCTTGGAGAAGACTGAGGATCCAGCGAGCTGATCATACAGGTCGTTGATCCTGGGAAGCGGATATTTGTTCTTGATTGTGACCAGATTGACAGGTCGGTAATCTACAACCATCCGGTCCGTACCATCCTTCTTCTTGACGAATAGGACGGGGCAAGCCCACGGAAGGTCGGATGAAACCCTTTTTCAAGGATTCATCGAGTTGTTTCTTAAGCTCGGCTAGTTCTAGTGGTGCCATCTTATAAGGTCTTCTAGCAATCGGAACGGTACCGGGGATGAGGTCGATTACGAACTCAACATCCCTGTCAGGTGGAACACCTGGCAATTCCTCTGGAAAGACATCCGGGAAGTCACGGACTACCGGAACATCCTCAAGGTCTGGCAGAGGGCTGGCGTTAAGAGAATATAGTTGTCGCTTGGCTATTCGGGTCAAAACATTGACTATCTTCCCCGAAGGATGGGTGAGTTGAACAGTCCTAGAGAAGCAATCAATTTTGGCTTGATGAGCTGACATCCAGTCCATACCCAAAATGATATTAATATCTGAAGATTTAAGGGCTATCAAAGATGCGAGAAAAACAAGTCTGTCGACTTGGATTTCATTTCCATGGCTTACTCTAGAAGTTTGCCATTTGGATCCCGGAGTTTGAATTACCATAGAGGTTGGCATATCACCGAATGCGACGTTATGCAAACGAGCATAATTTTCGGATATAAAAGAATGAGAGGCTCCTGTATCGAAAAGAACAGATGCCGGGTGGCAATTAACAAGAAGCGTACCGAGAACGACGTTGGGATCCTCTTGAGCTTCGTCGGCAGAGATACAGTTGACATGGCCACGTGAAGCGGTGACCGGTTTAGCATGAAACACTTTCCCTGTCGGCTTGCCACGGCCAACAGCTTTAGCAGATTGATTGGGGTTGGTCTGGGGACACTCACGCATATAGTGACCAGATTCCCCACATTTGAAACAAGTCACGGAACTGGTACGTGGAGGAACATTATTGGTTGGACCCCCATAGGGCTTGGCCGGAGCAGACTGTTGAACGGGGCGAGGCGCCTGGAAAGATGGCCTCGGTGTGAATCTGGGTGGCAGGGCGGTGTTGGGTACCCACACGCGGCGCTTCTGAGGACCAGCACCGGACGAGGAACCCATGTCACGTCCATGCTTGCGTGTTGCGTCATAGTCAGTCTGACCAGTTTCAGCACTGATGGCTTTGTTGACAAGTTTCGAAAAAGATGTGCACTCATGCAGACGGAGGTCGCGGCGAAGCTCAGGACTAAGGCCCTTACGGAACCTTGCTTGCTTCTTGGCGTCAGTAGACACTTCCTCAGTTGCATATCGGGCGAGATTACCAAACTCTCTGCTATAGGCATCAACAGAAAGTCGGCCTTGGGTGAAACTGCAAAATTCTTCACGTTTACGGTCCATGAGACCCTCCGGAATGTGATGTTCACGGAAAGCCTCGCTGAACTCAGCCCAAGTAGTGACATGGCCCGCTGGGCGCATAGCTCCATAATTCTCCCACCATAGACTGGCGGGGCCTTCAAGATGATATGCAGCAAAGGTGACCTTGTCAGCCTCCGCTACCAGCGCGGAATGCAGTTTGTGAGAGATACTGCGAAGCCAGTCATCAGCGTCGAGAGGCTCGACGGGGTGGTGGAACGTGGGTGGATGCAATTTGATAAAATCACTGAGTGACACCACGTTAGCCCTCTGATGGTGTGCTGTATTCTGTTCAATACGCTCCAACAAACGGTTTGTCTCCCGCTTGTTTCTCTCAGCTTCCATCATAACCTCGGCTAGTGAAGGAGGATGAGGCAGATTTTCATTCCTGGCTTCACTGCCTTCGGCCTGCTCTTGGGAAGCAGGGTTAGCGCGCGTGTTGACCATCCTAGGTAAACAAGACAATGTTTTAGTCAGGATGATAAAATTCCGACATAGGATACATAATGTAAGGAATAACTCGGAATGCAAGATGATCATCCGTATGACATGGTAGATACAGAAACTGCTTCTTTATTCCATCGTCATACACACCATACAGGGTTTAGTACAAGACCAAACAAAGTACTATTACGGTGAAAAAGGATTACATCTCATCGGAGGCATTCCAAGCTCCTATACATTATTTTTCTACACCTCCGGAAAGAGTACAAACTAGGTCATATCCCACGAGTCACGCAGGACGATAGACGACACAGCTAGTGTGAACTAGTGATACTACCGCTAACTCAGACCGATCCGTAGTAGTCCTCGTAGAAGTCACCTCCATAGCCTGGAAGTTCAACATGATCATCCGGAAACAAACGGTCTCGCGGAGGTTGTGGACCATAGGGGCTAGGATGAGGCCTTGGACCAACAAACGGTGGCCTGCGGGGACCGCGAGGTGGGGTGATGCCTCCTACATCACGCCAAACCATCACGTCCGGCAGAGCAGATCTCACAGGATAGAGATCGCGCATATCTGAATATCCAGCTTGCACCGCCGGTGCGAACCGAGTCAAAGTGGCCCAGTGGTCAGCACGGGTATTGAAGAGCTCTAACCTTAAGGCCCGATTTTCACGGTCCTTATCCTCGAGCATCTCAGCAGTGGTGCGAGTCCGTGAATCCTCCTGAGTGGAGTCTGCATAGATAGCCTGGAGATACCCTTGTGCTCCCGGAAGTGATCCTGGCATATACCGGAAATCAGAGTCCCGAAATAGACCAGATCTGACTCGCATAATGGTCATCATAGAGTAGGGGGCGTCCTGCACAGCCATCTCAATAGTAACCCCGAGTCCATAGGAGCAGTGAAGAGGCTCGGTGGATCCAGGATAAGATGGAAATATCCTGACAGTGCAGAGATACTGGCTTTGATTGAAGTCCCGGAATTGCTCTTCGACCGTGTACTCAGGATACCAGCGGTATCCAGCCTCAGTCATTACCCTGACCAACTTAGCAGTATGGCCGGGTACATCTAGGCATCGAGTCAGGCGAACCACTTGATTGAGGTCGCGAGTGGCCATCTGAAAGCACAATCATAATGCAAAGGCATTAGAACTTCTAGCAAAATTTCGGCAGCATAACAGCTGTAAATGCTCAAAAAGGATTTTGAGACATTTGACAAAGGATTTCGTACATACTCAACATCATCATATCAAAGTTCTGAAACCATTCTAACAACATAAGGTGGTAGTAGATCTGAACTAGGCTTGTATCCATCAAACCTATAAGGTACTACTGATTAGTAACACGTGATCCTGATAGAGAGAATAGATCCTAATTCCTTAACCCCCGGTGGAAGAATGGACTGACTCAGATCAGAAAGTCATAAGGTATAAGGAGTAAAAAGAGCCTTACGTTCCAACCCACAAACAATTCCCCTACATATAACTAAAGAATTTCTAGACTCAACATCGACCAGTTTGGCTTGGAGAACCTACAAACAGTCCGGCTCTGATGCCAACGCTGTCAGGACCCCGACTCGATGTCACATCGATCTAGCCGGTAACACCTCATATCACTTTGCGGCCTCACGCACGCTATCCCCACGGGTGTCGTCTTACCTTTTCCCGGGACCGTTTGCGCCTTTTGGCTCACGTATATGATAGTGTTGCTAGCATCCATATGATAAGGAGCCCGGGCTGACATGACTAGTCGTAAACCCAAAGTGGCACAGACTTACAGGGACAGGCATCCATGACCCAGCTTCAAACGTGTCGGTCATCAGCAAGTGGGTCCGGGCTGTAGCACTGGGCTAGCAGGACTCCGGTAAACCGGGCTGTAGCGGGCTAACAGGACTCCGGTACTCAAAGCGTGACATTTCCCCGAAGGGACAGACACAGGAACGAAGAAGGACACATGCCGGCCAGCCTAAGTGTTCCAGAGCAGTAGCAAGCTACCATGGCTCAGCGGTAACACTAGGAGACATTTCCCGGTAAGAGAGGCTACTAAAGATAAACAACTAGATAGTCAGATCCCACACATACCAAGCATTTCAATCATACACACAATATGCTCGATATGTGCAAATACAACGAAGCATCACAACATGACTCTACGACACAAGTACTTTATTTAAGGCTCAGTGAGCCATACATAACATACACAAAGGTACGGGTCTCACGACCCCACATACAAGTCATACAGTCATACAAACCAGCAGCGGAAGTAACTTGTCTGAGTACAGACAACTAGTAAAATAAAAGAGGCTTAGAAAGCCTACTATACTATGTGGTCCTTCACAAGCTCAGGGTCACCACCTGGGTCTTTAGCCTACTCGTTGATGTCAACGTCTACATAGAACCCATCAGAAGGGGTTGCAGCGTCTTCTGTAAAAATGTAGATTATAGCAACATGAGTACAAAGGTACTCAGCAAGACTTACATCAGATCCTACATACATGCATAGTATCAAGAAGGGTTGGTGGAGTTATTGCAGCAAGCTAGCTTTGACCCTTGGCTAGGCTATCCTACGATACTCCAACTTGAAATGGTTTTGCGCACACGAGTCCATTACTCACCAATTCAATACACTACCGAGGATCCACCTCCGTCTTCCTACGGAAGAGCCATCCTCGGCACTCACACTTATCTTGAGGCTTTTAGCAGTTTCCATTTACTTGTCTATGAACTGTATAGGCAACCAAGTAGTCCTTTACCGCGGACGCGGCTATTCGAATAGATCATGTTAACCCTGCAGGGGTGTACTTCTTCATACACGCTCTCACCACTTACCGTCGTTTACACGACATGTACTCGGCAACCTTCAAGCGGAAGCCCAACGTGGGTGTCGGCCATGACCTACCTAATCACCTAAGCCTCCAGTCCAGGTCTATCGCCTATTCAGGTTCCATCCGCAGGGAGTCCGGCCGAGGTTTCCCATACGGCCCCGAACGATGTGAACAGGGTTCCCAAGATACCTAACGGTATTCGGTACACCCGGCCACGTACCTACCGCATCACAGCCCACCCCTACGGTCAGCGCTGTCCACGGCCTCCAGTAGGCTACAAACACCAGAAACTACTTGCAACTCCTGGACGGAGAACTAGGGTGAATAAGAAGCCGAGAGGGTCCATTGGTTTCGGGCCCAATGCATGGTAGTAGCTGATTCTTAAATCACACTTACAGATCTCAGTGCTTAAGGTCGGCTTCAATGAAACAACCCACCATGTACTCCTACATGGCCTCTCATCGATACCTTTACCAAATCGTGTTCACCACACCACTCTCATTACCGACATCAACATTTCACTCTAGCCCATCACCCAGATGAACCAGACCTGACACGACTCTAAGCATAGCAGGCATAGCAAGGTAGGAACAACACATACACATGGCTCAATCAACTCCTACACATGCTAGTGGGTTTCATCTAGTTACTGTGGCAATGACAGGTCATGCAGAGGAAATGGGTTCAACTACCGTAGCACACAGCAGTTTGAATCGCGTTGTCTTAATGCAGTAAAAGAGAGCAGGAGCGAGAACATGGGATTGTATCGATATGATCAAATGGTTGGTTGCTTGCCTGATGGTTCGATGCACTGATACGGTTCTTTGTTAGGGTAATCACGGTACTCCTCGGGGGCAGAACCTGTCGCAAAGGACATCAGTACACAACATCACCAAACAATGTGCAACAATATGATGCATGCATGAAACATGGCAATATGAGTGTGTTGGGCTAATGCAACTAAAGCCAGAAGGGTTTGAACAAATTTGAATCAAGGATTCAAATTTCAAATTCAAATATGGCCTTTTAAAGTGCTTTTCCTTGTTCTGCTTGAAACATCAATTTGACTTGTTTGATCATGCATGAAAATAGTACAGATGGATAGATTGGATTTTTCTGATCATTTTTCATATATAATTTGTCCAATTTGGAGTTACAGAATAAAAGTTATGAATTTTTGAAGTTTAAATAATATTCTGGAATTTCCTGATTTAAATTAAATCCAGAAATTCAATTACTGCGTTAGCCTGACGTCAGTGTGACGTCAGCAGGTCAACGGAACAGGTCTGGGTCAAACCTGACCGTGGGTCCCGCATGTCAGGGTGATTATTTTAATTAAAATTTAACTAAAACTAATCCTGTTTAATTAACAGGGCTGGGCCCCACCTGTCATTGACTCAGGGGAGTCAACCAGGGCCCACCCGTGGTCAAAGTCAAAGTCGGCTGCCGGCATTTAGCCGCCGGCGAGCCCGACGCGGCGGCGGAAGTGGTTTTGGCCATTCCGGCCACCAAATGGACCGCGGAGACCACCGGAGTGGAGCTGAGGACAACCCGCAGCTCTTGGCGGAGCCCGTTGGGGTCGGGGTGGCTGGAGTTGGCGCCGGCGACGACTTTGGCGGCCACCGGGGTTCGGCCGAAGGTGAACTTGGCGCTAGAGGGGTCGGTGAGGCTCGGGGAGTGGCTGGCTAGGTGCTGCGGGACTCGGTGAGTAAGATGGACACCATCTTGTGGCCGGAGTGTGGCCGGAAGCACGTCGGCGACGAGGTCCGCGACGGTGCGGGCGTGTGATCCTCGTGCGGTGGCTACACAGCTCGGGAATGAGAGAGAGAGGGTCGGAGGAGTAGCTAGGCTCACAGCGCTCCCGTAGAGGCCACCGGCGGGGTCGGGGACGAGCTGAGGCAGCGACGGCATTGAAAGGGATCTCCGGCGACGGCGAGCTCGGGCGAGGTCGGTGCGGCGGCTTCGAGGCACGCGAGCGCTCGGGGCTCGGCTAGCTCGAAGGAGTAGAGGACGGCGGAGCTTCTGGACAGGGTGGCGCGGCATGGAGACGACGGGGAGCACGGCTACGACGGTGGTGCGGCGACGGTGGCGTCGGCCATGGCTGGGGCGTGCGAGGGGAGGAGCTGGAGAGGAGAGGGGGTGTCTGGGGGTTCGGGGGAGAGAGGGAGGCCGGTTCACGGCGTTAGCCAGGCGAGGGAGGCGGCGAGGTGGCGAGCAGCTGCGTGGCGAGCTGCGGTGCCGCCGCCGAGCACCTTGGCTGCCTGCCTGGCAAGCCAAGCTGCTCGCTGGAGCGGTGGCCGGGCTGGGCCGGCCATGTGGGCTGGCTGGTGGGCCTGTGGTGGCGCCAGGTAAGTTTTCCCCTTTTTCTTCTGTTTCTATTTTATTTAATATATCTGCAACTTTGTTGAATTTAATAAAATACCTAGGCAACTTCAAAAATCACCAAACTATTCCTGGCCCATAGTTGGATTATTTCCAACATGAAACATTTTAGTTTGGAGATATTTGAGCATTTAAATATTTTATATTATTTTAAATGCCCAAATTCAAATATTTATGATTTAATTCAAAAACCCTAGGATGGCCTAGGAAAATGTGCACCACTTTTGGCAGAGGTTCTGAACCAAGACAAAAATGATGGGCATTTTAGAAGGGCATTTCAGGTTCATTGAAAAATTATTTTAGTAACCCTAGTTGGTTTCAGAGGGGACTGGGGGGTCTGTCATCCCCATTTCAAGTTTCTGATGAAAGAGTAAACATGATGCAACACTCTAATGCATGACTAGCTAGGGTGTGACAAGATGTCTATACTCAGACATGTAATGCTTCCACTTGTTGCTTGTATGCTCTGTATAATGGGTCCTGTGACCCCTGTTTGCAATAAATGCTATGATGGCTCTTCTGAGCCTTTATCTATATGAGTTGCTGAGTTATGATGTGATGCCATGTTGTACAACACATACTTGCATGTTATGCGTACGTGTAATGTGTATTGCTATGTGTGGGATCTGACTATCTAGTTGTTTATCGTTAGTAGCCTCTCTTACCGGGAAATGTCTCCTAGTGCTTCCACTGAGCCCTGGTAGCTTGCTACTGCTCCGGAACACTTAGGTTGGCCGACATGTGTCCTTCTTCGTTCTTGTGTCTGTCCCTTCGGGGAAATGTCACAAGGTGTCTACCAGAGTCCTGTTAGCCTGCTACAGCCCGGTTTACCGGAGTCCTGCTAGCCCAGTTGCTACAGCCTGGATTCAGTCGCTGATGACCGACACGTTCGTTGCTGGGTCATGTATGCCTGTCCCTGTAAGTTAGTGCCGCTTTGGGTTCACGACTAGCCATGTCATCCCGGGTTCTTTGTCATATGGATGCTAGTGACACTATCATTTACGTGTGCCAAAAGGCGCAAATGGTCCCAGGCATGGTAAGGCGACACCCGTGGGAATACCGTGCGTGAGGCCGCAAAGTGATATGAGGTGTTACATGCTAGATCAATGTGACTTAGGGTCGGGGTCCTGACAGCTTTGGTATCAGAGCCTGACTGCCTGTAGGATTACCAAGCCAAACTGGTTGAATTTGAGTCTAGAAATTCTCTAGTTATGTAAGGGAATTGATTGTGGGAAGGAACGTAAGGCTCTTTTTACTGCTTATACCTCATGGCCTTCTGATCTGAGTCATCCTATCTTTCCTGCGGGGTTAAGGTACTAGGGTTTCTCTTCCGTCTATTAGGATCACGTGTTACTACTCCGTAGTCCCATAGGATTGGTTGATCAGAGTCATATTCCAGTTTTCGAGTACTTCTGGTATAGCCTGATTAGTACTATCTCAGAACCTTGAGTGATGATGTTGAGTATGTTACTACCTCATTTTAGCAGGATGTCTCATTGTGAGCATTTTACCGCCGTTATGCTGCCGGAATTGCCCTAGCAGTTCAAGAGATACTAATTCCTTCGTCCTACATTCTACAGTCTATAGTAGATGCTGATTCATCCTTGGTTTCGTTTCTCAGGATGTCATCAGTTAAGCGAGGTTTTGTTGCTCGTAGCCAGAACCACGGAGATGGTAGGGATGAGGATCCTCCCGATCAGCCTTTGTTGACAGAGTTCATGCTAGAGATGGAGAGGAACAAGCGTGAGTCTAACCGCTTGTTGGCACGTATCGAGGAGAACACCGCACATCGGTTCAAAGGGTCTGCAACCATTCATGACTTCATTTGCTTGCACCCACCTACGTTCCATCATTCCATCGAGCCACTCGATGCAGATAACTGGCTCCGTAGCATCACTCATAAGCTGCGTTCCGCGAACGTAGCTGAAGATGACAAGGTCACTTATGCCACATACCACCTGGAAGGTCCTGCTAGTCTTTGGTGGCAGAACTATGAGGCTATGCTTCCAGCTGGCCAGACTCCTACCTGGGGGGATTTCATTGAGGCTTTTCGCGAGCATCACATTCCCGAGTCCCTCATCGATCGCAAGAGAGAAGAGTTCTGTAGTTTCACCCAGAGTAAGATGGCTGTTGATGCTTACAGTAGACAGTTTGAGAACCTTGCCCGCTATGCCACAGAAGAGGTGTCCACGCACACCAAGAAGCAGGCTAGGTTCCAGAAGGGTCTCAACCCCAAGTTGCGTCGTGATCTCGACCTGCATCATTGTGATACATTCCAAGCTCTTGTGAACAAGGCCATTAATGCAGAGACAGCTCAGCTCACTTACGAGGAGTCTCATAAGCACACCCGTGAGTTGGGATCTTCTTCTGGTTCAGGCTCGCAGAAGCGCCGGATCTGGGTTCCAAACTCCGCTCTTCCTCCCGGATATGTACCGAGGCCATCTTATGTGGCACCTCATCCAGTTCAGCAATATGCTCCACCCAGGCCTATTGGTGGACTGACTGCCAATGTGGGTCCACGTCCTACCTCCAAGATTTATTACAAGTGCGGAGAGCCAGGCCACATTGCCCGTATTTGCACTGAGACCAGAGTTGCTCCACCCCAGCCCGAGAATTCTGTTGGCCGTGGTAAGCCATCACACAAGATGATTAGTGCCAGGTCAACTCACCTTGAACTTGGACTTGTGCATCACGTCTCAGCTAAAGACGCTCCTGATGATCCAGATGTCGTTCTTGGTACACTCCTTGTCAACTGTCATCCAGCATCGGTTCTGTTCGATACTGGAGCGTCTCATTCCTTCATTTCTGAAAGCTATGCCCGCTTGCATGAGATATCATTTTGTGATATGCCCTCCCCGCTACTTATTCAAACTCCTGGATCGAAATGGCAAACCTCTAGGATAAGTTATGGCAATGAAATCCATGTTGATAGACTTGTATTCCTTGCTTCCTTGATATCTCTCAAGTCTTCGGATATTAATATCATCTTGGGTATGGACTGGATGACAGCTCATCATGCCAAGATTGATTGTTTCACCAAGTCTGTTCAGCTTGCACACCCATCTGGCAAGATAGTCACTGTCTCCACCGGAGTTGCAAAGCGTCAGCTCTATTCTCTTAATGCCATCCCTCTTCCAGACCTTGAAGATATCCCGGTAGACCGTGACTTTCCGGATGTCTTTCCAAAGGAACTGCCAGGGGTTCCACCTGACAAAGATGTAGAGTTTGTCATAGATCTTATCCCAAGAACCGCTCCAATCTCTAGGAGACCTTACAAGATGGCACCCTTAGAACTAGCCGAGCTTAAGAAACAACTTGATGAGTCCTTGGAAAAGGGTTTCATCCGTCCTAGTTCTTCTCCTTGGGCTTGCCCCGTCCTCTTCGTCAAGAAGAAGGATGGTACGGACCGGATGGTTGTAGATTATCGTCCCATTAATTTGGTCACGATAAAGAACAAATATCCGCTCCCCAGGATCAACGATCTGTACAATCAGCTTGCTGGATCCTCAGTCTCCTCCAAGAAGGATTTTAGGTTAGGCTACCACCAAATCAAGATCAGAAACAGGGACATCCCCAAGACAGCCTTTGTCACTCGTTATGGCCAGTACGAGTACACCGTCATGTCCTTCGGTCTAACCAACGCCCCAACCACTTTCTCCCGCTTGATGAACTCGATCTTCATGGAGTACTTAGATAAGTTCGTCGTGGTTTACCTCGATGATATTCTTATTTACTCGAAGAACGAGGAAGAGCATGCCGAACATCTTAGACTTGTGTTAGAAAAACTCAGAGAGCACCGCCTTTATGCCAAGTTCTCCAAGTGTGAATTTTGGTTACCAGAAGTGACCTATCTAGGCCACGTAATCTCTGGTAAGGGCATTGCTGTCAATCCCGAGAGAGTGAAGGCCGCTCTCGATTGGACTCCACCTGAAACCGTTAAACAAGTTAGGAGTTTCCTTGGTCTAGCCAGCTATTGTCGCCGCTTTGTTGAAAACTTCTCTAAAGTGGCCAAACCCCTCACGGAACTTCTCAAGAAAGATAAAAAGTTTGAGTGGTCCCCACAGTGTGAGTACAATTTTCAAGAACTGAAAAGACGCCTGACTTCTGCTCCCATACTTGTGCCGCCGGATTTCACTAAAGACTTTGTTATCTACTGCGACGCCTCACGATAGGGACTAGATAGCATCCTTATGCAGGATCATCATGTGATTGCCTATGCATCTCGACAGTTGCATCCACATGAGGAGAATTATCCTACACATGATCTAGAGCTTGCAGCTGTAGTCTATGCACTCAAGACATGGCGACATTACCTTCTTGGTAAACGTTGCGAGATCTACACCGATCACCAGAGTCTCAAGTATATCTTCACCCAACCGGATTTGAACCTTAGGCAAAGATGTTGGTTGGAGTTGATCTCAGATTATGATCTAGGGATTACCTAAACCCCAGGCAAAGCCAATGTCATGGCTGATGCGCTAAGTCGTAAATCCTATTGCAACAATCTTATGTTGCAGCAAGGCCAACCACTTCTCCATGAGGAATTCTGTAAGCTTAACCTTCACATTGCTCCTCATGGATTCCTTTCTACATTGGTGGCGAAACCTACCCTCGAGGATCAGATCATTACTGATCAGAAGTTTGATAGGGGTGTTATCCGCTTCAAGAGAAACATTAAGAAGGGAGTTGGTGGATGTTTCTCTATGGATGATCGCGGTGTCGTTTTCTTTGAGAATCGCTTGGTGGTTCCCAAGAATCAACATCTGCGACAATTGATTCTTAAGGAGGCACATGAATCTCCTCTCACGATTCATCCCGGTAGTACTAAGATGTATCAGGACCTATGCCAGAGGTTCTGGTGGACTAGGATGAAAAGAGAAATTGCTCAGTTTATTGCTAACTGTGACATTTGTCGTCGCGTTAAGGCAGAGAATCAAAGACCTGCTAGCACTCTTCAGCCTTTAGCTATTCCTGAATGGAAATGGGATAAAGTTGGTATGGACTTCATCACCGGCTTTCCCAGGACCAAGAGAGGGAATAATGCTATCTTCGTAGTCATTGATCGTCTCTCCAAAGTGGCGCACTTCCTACCTGTTCGAGAGAGTATCACTGCTAGTCAGCTCGCTGACTTATATATTTCCCGAATAGTGTCACTTTATGGTGTTCCACTAGAGATCAATTCAGACCGTGGCAGTCTTTTCACTTCACATTTCTGGGAGAGTTTCCAAACTGCCATGGGAACCCATCTTTCCTTCAGTACCGCTTTCCACCCTCAGTCGAGTGGTCAGGTGGAACGGGTCAATCAAATTCTCGAAGACATGCTTAGAGCTTGCATTATCTCATTCGGTATGGATTGGGAGAAATGTCTTCCTTTTGCCGAGTTTGCTTATAACAATAGCTATCAATCCAGTCTCAAGAAAGCTCCTTTTGAGATTCTGTATGGACGAAGATGTCGAACACCGTTGAACTGGTCAGAAACCGGCGAAAGACAATTCTTTGGACCAAACATGATCCAGGAGGCAGAAGAGCAAGTTCGCATCATTCGTGAGAATTGGAAAATAGCCCAGTCTCGTCAAAAGAGCCAGTATGATCGTCATCATAAGGATATGACTTATGAAGTTGGCGACAAAGCTTACCTTCGGGTTACCCCTTTGAAGGGTACCCATTGTTTCGGTATCAAAGGCAAGTTGGCTCCTTGTACATTGGTCCTTTTCGCATTCTCGCTAAACAAGGAGAGGTTGCCTACCAGTTGGAACTACCCCCACATCTTTCCAGAGTGCATGATGTCTTCCACGTCTCTCAACTCAGGCGTTGCTTCTCGGATCCTATCCGCAGAGTGGACCACGAAACGCTTGATCTCCAAGATAACCTCACATATCGAGAGTACCCTGTTCGCATTCTTGATCAAGCAGAGCGAGTCACTCGACGTCATAACATCAAGTTTCTCAAGGTTCAGTGGTCTCATCATTCCGAGAGAGAAGCTACTTGGGAACGACAAGATCGTCTTCGACTGGAGTACCCACTTTCTTTCCGTCGACCCCTGAATCTCGGGACGAGATTCTTTCAAGTGTGGGAGAGTTGTCACATCCCTAGTTCTGGTATGATCTAGACTAGCTAGTCATGTGTGCATTATGTTTAAATTCCATTTAAATTTGAAATGGGGATTTGTGAAACCCTCAGAATCATTTCTGGAAATGACCCAGATAAAAATTGCTTCAATTTGGCCCAAGTAAATGTTCCTGTTTTTCTCTAAAAATATTGGTCAGAGGTAAAATTCTAACCAATATTTTTGGAAGCTCAGAAGTATTTATTTTTGGCCATTTGAATTAATGCAGTAAATATTTGCCTAGGATATATATATATATATATATATATATATATATGTTATATATATTATATGTCCAAAAATTGTGCCATTTGTCGAGGAGCTCTGGAATAATACCACTAGCTCCTACAAAAATTGGCATAAGAAAATAAAATGATTTAATATTATTACTAAATCAAAACAAATATCAGAAAATAGAAAAGTTAAACAAAGAGGAAAAGACTTACCTGGACTTACCCGCTGCCTGGCACTGTGCGGCCTGGCCTGGCCGAGCGGCCCAGCAGGCCGGCCCAGCCAGCTGGCCATGCCAGTCATCCCCTTCCTCGCGCCAGGAGGACAGGGTCATGCGCCGGCGCGCGCGGCCACGCGTCCTGCCGGGGCCACGTCCCCCGCCACCTCCTGCTTCTCCCTCTCGTCGCCTGGATTGCTCGGACGACGCCACGCACCGCCCTGCACCTCTCTCCCTCTCCCTCGCTCTCCCTCCTCCCCTGGTTCTCTCCCGCGCGACCGCCCAAGCACCACCGTTGCCGCCGCACGCCGTTGCCGTAGCCACCGTCTCCCCCTCGCCTCTCTGACACACGCAGGAGATCCGCCTCCTTGCTCTGAAGCTCTCCACCGAGCCACGCAGGCTGGAGCGCCCCGTAGAGCCGTCACTGTCACCATCTTCGCCTCCGGTCGCCGGAGATCGTCCTCGCCGCCACGCCGCCGTCCGGCCTTCCCCGAGCTCGCTGACGACGCCATCGAGACCGCTGTGAGCCCCGCCGTCGAACCCCCCTCTCCCCTGCTCTTCTGGCGGCCTCCAGCCCCTCTGCCGCTCGAGCCCGAGCTCCGCCCCCCCAGCTCCTCCCACCTGCCCCACCTGATGGGCGAGAGCCCGGGCTACGCCCCAGTGCTCTCAGACACCGTCCCCGTGGCCTGTGGCGCGGACTCCACCGCGTCGAGAGGTCGCCGGCGGCGAGCCCCATCGCCTGAGCCCTGCCATGTGGGCCCGGCCCGTTAGGTGATTAGCTTAGTGCCAATCACCGCTTATTTAACCCCCTGACACTGACCAGTGGGCCCAGTGCCACTAATCCTTTAATTAAGATAAAACTAACCCCCCTGTTTAACCCGTGTCACTGACGTGTGGACCCCACACGTCAGGTTTGACCAGTCAGCGTTGTTGACTTGCTGACGCAAGCATGACGCTGTGCTGACGCAATTATTTATTTGCTGGATTTATATTAAATCAGGAAATTCCAGAAAATGCTTTAAACTTCAAAAAAATCATAGAAATTCAACCGTAGCTCAGATTGAGATAATTTATATATGAAAAATTATCAGAAAAATGCAATCTTTGAATCTGTACTAGTTTCATGCATGACAAACCAATTTATACCTACTGTATAAATGAAACACTAAAATGGCATATATATAAGAGCTTAATTTGGAGTTGCATTTGAACCCTTGATTCAAATGGACTTCATTCAATTTGAATACTAGTTGCATTAGCTCAAACAACATCACATATTCATGCCATGTTCATGCATCATATTGTTGCATATGATTGTTTATTGATTACCGACACTGTTCCTTCTCGATAGGTCCTGCTCCGGAGTCCGTTCTAGAGTACCTGTCTGTGAAGCAGTGCCTTCCTTGTTGATCTACCAGGCAAGCAAACACCCTTGTTCATTCCGATACAATCCTACTCTCTCGCGCCTGCTCTCAGTTATTGCATTAGGACAACAATGATTCATCTGCTACTTTATGCTGCGGTAGTTGAACCCATTCCTCTGAATGACCTGTCATTGCCACAGTAAATAGTTGAAACCCACCAGCATGTGTAGGAGTTCATTGAGCCATGTTGTGTTCCTACCATGCCATGCCTACTATTCCTTAGAGTTGTGTCAGGTCTGATTCATTGGGAATGAATTGGAGTACAGTGCTCTATGTTCTGATGCTGAGAGTGAACGTGTGAACACGATTTGGTAAAGGTAGTGGTCAGAGGCCATGCAGGAGTACATGGTGGGTTGTCTCACTGGAACCGTCCTTAAGCACTGAGTTCTGTGTATGTTGTCCAATGACTAGCTACTACCACACATTGGAATGCTTAAGTGCCCCTCTCGACTTATTAACCAACTTGATCTCTGTCCAGGAGTTGCAACTAGTTTCTGGTGTTTGTAGGTAGTGTTAGTAGTCTACCAAGTGGAACCCGGCCAGGTGGGCTTGGGACAGACTAGGCACAAGTGGCACGGTGTACCAAGCGTAGATCCATCCGGTGAGGTGGGCTTGGGAACCCTGCACACATCATGTGGGGCCGTGAGCGACACCCCGGCCGGATCTCCTTGCGGATGGAACCCGAATAGGCGATAAACCTGGACTAGAGTCTTGTGTGGTTAGTCAGGTCGTGGCCGACACCCTCGCCAGGCTTCCGCTTGAAGGTTGCCGAGATACATGACGTGTGCATGGCGGTAAGTGGCGAGAGCGTGTGTGAAGAAGTACACCCCTGCAGGGTTAACATGATCTATTCGAATAGCCGGGTCCGCGGTTATGGACTTCTTGGATGCTTACATGGTACATAGACAACTTGAAGTGGATACTCTAAAATGCTCAAGACAAGTGTGAGTGCTATGGATGGCCTTCTCGTAGGGAGACGGGGATGATTCCATAGTAGTGTATTGTGTGGTGATTAGTGGACTCGTGTGCGCCATATCACCTCAAAGAAGTTCTGGTAGTCGTAGAACAGGATAGCCACAGAGTCAAAGATGGCTTGATGCAACTAAACCCCACATTACCCTCTTGATACAAATGCATGTATGATAGGATCTGATGTAAGTCTTGCTGAGTACCTTTGTACTCATGTTGCTTTATTTATGTTTTTGCAGCGGAGACTTTGGTCTTACTAGTGTCTTGTGGACTTCGACAAGTAGCTTGTGCCTCAGCTACGATCTTGATCGGATGTTGTAGATAGTCAGGCTCTTCAGCCTTTTTCATTTGTAGATGTCTGTACTCAGACATGTAATGCTTCTGCTTGTTGCTTGTATGCTCTGTATGATGGGTCCTGTGACCCCTGTTTGCAATAAATGCTATGATGGCTCTTCTGAGCCTTTATCTATATGAGTTGCTGAGTTATGATGTGATGCCATGTTATACAACACATACTTGCATATTATGCATACGTGTAATGTTTATTGCTATGTGTGGGATCTGACTATCTAGTTGTTTATCCTTAGTAGCCTCTCTTACCGGGAAATGTCTCCTAGTGCTTCCACTGAGCCCTGGTAGCTTGCTACTGCTCCGCAACACTTAGGTTGGCCGGCATGTGTCCTTCTTCGTTCTTGTGTCTGTCCCTTCGGGGAAATGTCACACGGTGTCTACTGGAGTCCTGTTAGCCTGCTATAGCCCGGTTTACGGGAGTCCTGCTAGCCCAGTTGCTACAGCCCGGATTCACTCGCTGATGACCGACACGTTCGTTGCTGGGTCATGTATGCCTGTCCCTGTAAGTTAGTGCCGCTTTGGGTTCACGACTAGCCATGTCAGCCCGGGTTCTTTGTCATATGGATGCTAGCGACACTATCATATACGTGTGCCAAAAGGCGCAAACGGTCCCGGGCATTGTAAGGCGACACCCGTGGGAATACCGTGCGTGAGGCCGCAAAGTGATATGAGGTGTTACATGCTAGATCGATGTGACTTAGGAGCAGGGTCCTGACACCGAGCTCCGGCGAAGGCGACGCGGGGCAGGGCGGAGAGACGCGTGGCCGGGCGTGGGCGCCGTGCAGTGCAGGTTGCCGGCGGGGCGCGGTGCACGGCGGTGGGCGGAGGAGAGCGGTGCCGGCGGAGCAGGCGCGAGGAGGCTCCGGGGCGCGCGGGCGGATGGCGCGGTGCGCTCGGGGGCGAGGCGGGGCGCTTGGGCCTGGTGTGGCCCGGGGGCGGGCCTGCGGCGGCGGGGAGCGGGCAGGGGCGCGTGGCGCACCCTGGTTGGCTGCGCGCGACGACGTTGCTGACTTGGCGGCGGCGCGGGGTGGTGCTGGCGGGACAAGTGGCGGCGGGTGCGCGTGCCGGCGCTGAAGACGAGGAAGGCAGCAGCAGCTGATGATTAGGGGGCACTGAAAACGAGGTGGAGGGGAAGGAATGTCCAGATTTGGAAGGAGGGGTTCCCTTTTATAGGCAGGGTTAGGGTTTGGGGGGATTTGTGGGGTTTTTGGACCCTCGGATCGCGATCGTGCGGCTCCGGACAGAGGGGGAAACTAGGTGTGCTGAGAAGAGAGGCCTCGGGCTGAGAGGAGAGAAGATAAGTGAGGCCCGACGACTGTTCAGGAGACCGAAACGTCCGGCGAAAATACCGGCAAAGGTGCCGCTATATGTATAACGGTTGGGCTATCAGATGAGCTCCGAATGCGACGAAACTTGACAGGCGCTCTGTCTACACTATAATAAGACCGCATGCCAAGTTTCAACCCATTCCGAGAACATTTTTCGGCCACTCACGCAACGAGGTAAAAAGGGGCGCCGGAGGACATAGGAGTGTCAGATTGCAAAATGGACAACGGGGAAAATGCTCGGATGCATGAGGCGAACACATATGCAATGCAATGCACATGATGACATGGCAAAATGCAACAGGCAAGCAGCTGACATGGCAAAGATGGCGAATAATTGGCACACACACCTGGCGCATCGAATCTGGGGCGTTACACTATGGCTGGAGACGAGTCCGAGGATCCGATGACATAGACCTCATTGGAGGCGAAGTCTGAGTTTGGCTCTCGCCGATGAGTGTGCGACCTCCGTGGCGGGGTCTATCCACCCGTCCTCGGATGGCATGATCAGCTCCGGATCTAAGGCCAGGGCAGCTGCAGGCGCATTCTCCTGAACACCGTCCGATGGAAAATCTAACTTATGCTCACCGTGACTGTATGGCGCACCTGTCGTGGGCTCGAGTCCGTCGAAGATCAAGTCTCCGTGGATGTCGGCAGTGTAGTTCAGGCTTCCAAACCTGACCTGATGGACAGGGGCGTAGCTATCGATCTGCTCCAGATGGCCAAGCGACTTGGCCCGCAGTGCGAAGCCGCCGAGTACCAAGATCTGTCCGGGGAGGAAAACCTCACCCTGGATCGCATCGTTATGGATGATTGAAGGAGCCATCAAGCCTTATGATGACGACACAGTGGAACTCTCAATGAAAGCACCAATGTTGGTGTCAAAACCGGCGGATCTTGGGTAGGGGGTCCCGAACTGTGCATCTAAGGCTAATGGTAACACGAGGCGGGGGACACAATGTTTACCCAGGTTCGGGCCCTCTCTATTGAGGTAATACCCTACTTCTTGCTTAATTGATCTTAATGATATGAGTATTACAAGAGTTGATCGACCACGAGATCGTAGAGGATAAACCCTAGAAGCTAGCCTATGATTATGATTGTCCTTGTCCTACGGACTAAACCCTCCGGTTTATATAGACACCGGAGGGGGCTAGGGTTACAAAGAGTCGGTTACAGAGAAGGAAATATACATATCCAAATTGCCAAGCTTGCCTTCCATGCAAGGAGAGTCCACGCGGACACGGGACGAAGTCTTCAATCTTGTATCTTCATAGTCCAACAGTCCGGCATAAGTATATAGTCCGGCTGTCCGAGGACCCCCTAATCCTGGACTCCCTCAGTGTCCCCTTATCACGTGATTTTCATAAACAGGAGTTTGGGCAATCCAACCGTGCTATTCACACGTCCCCTTTGGAATAGGCGAGATTTAAGGCTTGTGAGGGGGCGATTGACATCCACTGCCTTTATAAGAAGTTAAGGATCCGCCTTTTTACCCCATGCCTTCTTCTTGCTCCGCCTATCTGCCATTCGAGCTCTAGTGCCCAAGTCTCAATCCTTTCCATCGCCACAAAACACTCCTAGCCATGTCCGAATCAGGAGCTCATGGCAAGTGGATGGCCTCCTCTGTTACATAGAGAACATCAAGGAGCTCCTAGAGGCTGGGTATCTGGCCACGAACATAGTCCATCGGCTCCCTACCAAAAAGCAGATAATCCCCACTCCGGAGCCCAACGAAAGGTTAGTGTTCATCCCTCATTTCCTTCGTGGGCTAGGGTTTCCCCTTCATCCTTTCATCCATGGTCTCATGTTCTACTATGGGCTAGATTTCCATGATCTAGCCTGAAATTCGTTCCTTGACCTTTCAGCGTTTATCGTCGTGTGCGAGGCATTCCTCCGCATCCCTCCCCACTACGGCCTATGGCTCAAGGTTTTGAATGTGAAGCCAAAGGTGGTCGAGGGCCAACACGCGGAGTGCGGTGGCGCCATGGTGAGTAAACTCCCCAACGTCAATTGGCCAAAGGGAACCTTAGTGGAGAGCGTCAAAGGATGGCAGCAGGGGTGGTTCTATATGACGGAACCCCGCGACGGCCCATGGGCTGCTGCTCCTGAGTTCAACTCTGGGCCCCCATGCGGCTTACAAACTGGATTAATAAGGGTCTGGATTGGGAATCGCCTGACGAGGTGACGACGCTGGAGAGCCATGTCAAGGGCATGATAAACAAAAACACCAGCCTCGCCAATGTGATCCAGGTGATGCTTTTCACCAGCCTCGCCAGCGTGATCCAGGTGATGCTTTTTCGCCGGATTCTCCCTTGTCAACGCCAGACTTAATATATGTGGGAGTTCGACCCGGCCGGTCCTCGGACTCTGCAGCGATTCTTCGGCACGACACATGAAGACATATGGAAGCTTCTCTTCAAGACTCAAAAGTCGTGGCCAGAGTTAACCGAAGACCATGGCTATGACTGCGCACGTTCGGCCACTCCTGTAAGTTTTATGATAACTTTTATTTGCAATTTCAAGGAGTACATTGAAGTCTCTTACTCCCGCAGGGCTGGACAAAGAAGGCGGAGCAGATAAACTGTCCTGCTCCGCTGCCCGAGGACAAGGCCACCCCCTTGCTGACAAAGATGCTGGTTCCGGTGCCGTATCAGGCGCCGGAGCAGAAGGCCAAGAAGAAGGGCCAGGAGGCCAGGAGTGGCCTTCGCTGTAAGGGTGCTTCGGACGCCGTGTCCGAAGACACCGAGTCCTCCTTATCTCATGACAAATATGTAGAGGAGGAAGAGAGCAACTCTCTCCCTAAGGGGAGGAAGAAGAAAAGGGCCACGGATCTGGAGGCGGAGGTGACCAAGAAGGGAAAACCCTCCCTTTCAGCTGATTTCGAAGTGGATGCCAATGCCATCCCAAAGCGGTGCCCCAGGCCGAAGCCCTTGGTTGAATCTAGAGTATCTGAAGACACCATACACATATCTGATTTTATGCCTTACTATTTTAACATACTGAATTGCACATTATAGCCCGGGTCGCGATCTTCCCCAACGATCATCGTCATCCGGGAACTCACTGGGGACGAATGCGATGGAGAGCGAGTTGCCTCCACGGATCTCTCCACTCACTGCCACGGATAACACCGAAGTGTTATCCCAAAGAACCTCTCCAGGTCATGGGGAGGTACAGGAGGCCGTGAAGGTGGCGGCGGAGGGTAACACCTCTGTCGCTGAAGAAAGGGGAAATCCTCCCCCATGTAGACCGGTGATGGAGGCAACACTCAATTCGGCCACTGACCGAATATTATTTCGGAGACCCATACGGCTCCAAAATCAGAACAACAACCTTCTTCAAGGGAAGGGGGTGCACTGTCTCCACTGGCGTCCTCTATCAATCCAGAGGCGCCGGACACTTCGATGGAAGCGCTTTAAGGTGCTTCCATTGTGGAGGAGCACCGTACCCTTATGGGTACAGTGGTTGAAAAGGTTCAGTCCGCTAAAAGCAGATTGAACCAAGCCTATACCAGCCTTCTAAGAGGATTGAGGTATGTGACATAATATATCGCATTGGGTGCAAGTTGTTTGATTGTTTGTGCGGGTATTGGTGATTTGTTCAATCTTCTCCTATTGGATTGATACCTTGGTTCTCAAACTGAGGGAAATACTTATCTCTACTTTGCTGCATCACCCTTTCCTCTTTAAGGGAAAAACCAACACAAGCTCAAGAAGTAGTAGGTGACGACAAGGCCATGCCAAACTGGTTCCCCCTAGCCCTCTCGGAGGCCTCTTGATGCTAGCTCTGTGACCTCCCGCACGCCTCGATCTCATATTGAGAAGAACTCTGTGACTAGTTTGCGAGCATGCTTCGCAGCTCTGGCGCCCCACACGGTGTGCGTCATCAGCAGGTCGCAGGCACCTGCTTCTGGCCGCCACATCAAGCAGTTTCTCGGTCGGCAGGGTGGTGCTTGGCCACAACGCGAGGATATGCAGGGCCACGTCGGGCCTGAAACCTACATCACCTTCAATTCCAGAGATCACCCAAAGACCACGGCGGTGGCAGGTGCCCTCCCCATGCTATGCATGCCCACCATCAGCAACATCGCGGTGACCAAGAACCACATTGACGGAGGCGCCAGCCTAAACGTCCTTTTGGTGGAAACCTTCGACCTGCTTCAAGTGTCGTACGACTAGCTCCTTCCCACCAAGCCTTTCTCGGGGGTGGTCGAGGGCTTGGCCACCCCCTGGAGCAGATATGCTTCCCCGTCACCTTTAGCACGCACGACAACTACCACACTGAGCTCATCGACTTCGACATCGCCCACATCGGCCTCCCGTACAATCCCATCCTATGGTATCCAACCCTCACCGAGTTCATGGCGGCGACCCATCCGGGCTACGATGTCGTGGCAGCAGCGGCGTCATCATGGTGGTCGGGGATACAAAAGACGTGGTCCGGGTTCTCAAGCTTGCCTACAGGGCCGTGGCCGCTTCGTGCTCTGCTGCCGGGGGCACCGCGGAATCTCAGGAGGCCGCGCCCGCGAAGAAAAAGCAATTGTTTTCTCAGGACTGGGCCAAGAGAAAGCAGGTGCATGTCGACATCGGTGGCTCAAGCCCCACCTTCACCATTGGTGAGGGCCTTCCTCGGGACCAGGAGGAGGCGCTAGTTGACTTCCTGAAGGCAAACGAAGACATATTCGCATGGGAAGCATCCGACTTTGTTGGTGTCCCAAGGGAGATAATTGATCACCACTTGATGGTGTGACGTGGTTCCCGCCCTGGTGAAGCAAAAGAGCGCAGCGTCAAGCACAAGAGAAGAAAGCGTTCATCATCCAGGAGTTTGGCAAGCTCCAAGAGGCCAGTGACATTTGAGAAGTATGGCACCTGGATTGGTTGGCAAATCTTGTGACCGTCCCCAAGAAAAGAGGGAAGGAGCGCATGTACATCGACTTCACGAGCCTCAACAAATCTTTCCCTCAGGACCCTTTCCCACTCCCGCGTATCGACCAGATCATGGATTCCACTGCTGTGTGCGATCTGCAATGTTTTTGGATGCTTTCTTGGGATATCATCAAATCATGATGGTGATAGAGGATATCAAGAAGACAATTTTCATCTCCCCGTGGATCGTGTACTACTACTACACTTGGATGCCCTTCGGGTTGCGGAATGCTGGTGCAACTTTCTAGCGGCTGACGCACATCACGCTCGGGCCGCAGTTGGGGAGGAATGCAGAGGTATACGTCGATGAAATTGTGGACAAATCGCAGGAGGCGAGGACCCTAATCAAAGACCTCATAGAAACATTCGCTAACCTGCGCAACATAAACCTGAATCTCAATCCAAAGAAGTGTGTGTTCGGGGTCCCGTTCGGCAAGCTGTTGGGTTTCTTGGTGTCGCACAGAGGGATCGAGGCCAACCCCGAGAAGGTCAAGGAAATAGAGAGGATGAGCCTGCCTCAGACACTCTAGGAGATAGTAGCCCCCGAGACTTTGTTCAGCGTTTCCCAAAGAAGGGCCGAACAGAGGATCGAATAACACTTCACATGAGCTAACATATATGTCTACTTGGATCTGCATGCGTGAAGCTGGCAGCAGCCTCGCATGTGGCCGAAATCTCCGAACTAAAGCGAAGGCTGGAGGCAAAACAAGGTATGTTATATCAAAGCATATCTGAACTGATATCAGTTCCACTTTGTTATCTGAATGAGCTTTATGTTTATGCTCATAGCTGACACCTCTGAGGTCGAAGCCCTCAAGAGTGCACTGGACGAGGCCGAGAAGGAGGCGGTCGAGGGACGAACCGCCTGCCAATAGCATGAGGCGAGATTGGATGAAGTCGAACAAGAGCTCACAAATGCTATAAGAAAATGTGAGTCTTTGGAGCGCAAGGTGTTGGATCAAGAATCCGAACTTGCTGCATCACTTCAAGGTGCAAAGGAGGCCCGGGTTGAAGCCCAAGGTGCCTATCAGGAGATCCGCGAAGCCAAGAAGATTGCAGCTGGTAAGAATTTTAATGTGCAAAGCAAATATGTAAGGAGGAAGTATACCTTTTTGACACGCATTTGGAGTTATCCAGGAGCGTGGATCTGCCTCGAAGTGTTGCCAATGCTGCGGATTTCTTCTGAGCCGAAGAGGGGAGCTCAACAGAGAAACTGTTCTGGTCACAGTACCTTGAGCCGGAGCATCCCTTGCCCCTCAGCGATCAGCTGAAACAGCTAACCGAGCTACATAGGATGGCTGAACTAGCCATGAAGGATGTCATAGTCCGTCTCTGGCCAGCAGAACGAATACCTAATAGTTACTTTGGGCTTGTTAAGCGGCTGGTCGGTGCCTGCCCAAGGTTAGATGCTAGAAAGCGGTCGGTCTGCATCGAAGGTGCCCGGATGGCCTTCGCCTGTGTTAAGGTACAGTGGGAGAAGATGAATGCCACCAGTCTTGCAACCAAGGGGCCGCCCGCAGGCAAGGAACATCGTACGCCGGAGAAGTATTTCAATGACGTCCTTGAAGGATCCCGCATTATAGAGGGCATGTGTTCAAAGGATATTATTTTTGAATGAATGTATCTGCGATGCCCAAACTTTGTAATGAAAACAAATCGGTCATATAATTTTAGTCTTGTTTCCTTTGAAATTATTTATCCTCCGTTGCGGCCGTTTATTAAATATGAGAGTTGGCCAGTCATCGGCTTCAGCCCCTCACGCAGATACTACGGGGGTGTTCGGAATAGCACAAAAACACACTTAACCCAACTATTTGGTCCTTGAAAGAGGTGCTAGTGCGGCGAACCGGGCAATTAGACTATGGGGCCTTTATCACTCTCACTTAGCCATAGGAGTTTGACGATAGAATTGTAGGCGCAACCCCTGGTATTGTTTAGTGATCCGAACTCGGGCGTTGTAAACACCTGACTAGGTAAAAACTAGTCCTTCGTGTGACATGGTAAAAATCACAAGAGATTTATACCGAGTCACCGAATAGCTGACTAGCTCTCGCCGCATTATGACAGTCAGTTTTCGGCTTTCTCTTTTGAGGTGTTTATCCGGCCAACCAGAAACACAATTGCAGTAGTTCTGCCTTTACTTCCTTAGCCGAACAATCAAAATGTAAGGTAGTAACCACAGGAGCCGGGCAACCCAACTATTGACCCAAGACATGATTCAAAGCTGATGCATATAATGCTAGATTCGGGACGCCAAATTACACTTGTGAAATTATTCAGACTTATAGTAAATTTAATACATGTACGCGGCTGAATGGAGCCCCTGGCGATTTAGGTCAAACGAAGGTGTACATGACAATCAGATGATAAAGAAGAAAAAATACAGAATAAGGAATAAGCCAGTACCAAGTAATTTGGGTGAAAAACTGTTTTCATTATAGTTTTATTGATACGTCAAAATGTATTTGTACAGATGATGCTATGAGCATCGAGGCTATTTTACATGCCTAGCGAAAGGGAAAGCTGTGTACAGGTATTTAATAACAAGGAGGGAGGTGATCTTGAAAGATCCTTTAGGTACTCCGTCCTACATCTGCGCTGCTTTTCACCTTGGTGTGCTATCCTTTGAGAGGATTTAATGAATAAGTTTTCATAAGGGGCCGAATAAAGGGCCCTTGACACCATAAAAAGGGTCATGTGGGTTGTAAAGAACCTGAAAAGAAAAAATGAAGTTAAGAGAAAGATAGATTGGGGTCCGGATACGGTTGAGCCGTATGGTGGCTTTATCCGAGATATGCCTCCATCATCGCCCATGGTATTTTTAGTGCGTAGTAATGAGCATGCGGTACATACGCCGCCGCTTGGTTGGGGCGAAGACAGAGGCTGGATTGCTAGTCGAGCTCCTGACGAGCTGGATTACCATTATGCGGGGTAGTTCGGACTCGTTTGACGGGGTCCGATGGCTTGACTGCGGATGTGGACTTCGGCTTCATAAGGCCGACCTACACTTCCGCTGCGAGGGCTGCGGTATGTTCCTCGATACGGAGGGAGCGATCCATGTTTCCATGAACTATTATAACACCGCGTGGTCCAGGCATTTTGAGTTTTAGATAAGCATAATGTGGGACCATGTTGATGCAGGCAAACGTTGTTCGTCTGAGCAGTGCGTGATAGCCACTACAGAAAAGGGACGATTGAGGGAGTCCTGGATTAAGGGGTCCTCGGACAGCCGTAGTATATATACTTTGGCCGGACTGTTGGACTATGAAGATACAAGATTGAAGACTTCGTCCCATGTCCGGATGGGACTCTCCTTTGCGTGGGAGGCACGCTTGGATGTTCGGATATGTAGATTGCCTTCTCTGTAACCGACTCTGTGTAGCCCTAGCCCCCTTCGGTGTCTATAAAACCTAGAGCGTTTAGTCCGTAGGCCAAGAACAATCATAATCATAGTCTAGCTTCTAGGGTTTAGCCTCTACAATCTCGTGGTAGATCAACTCTTGTAATACTCATATCATCAAGATCAATCAAGCAGGAAGTAGGGTACTACCTCCATCGAGAGGGCCCGAACCTGGGTAAAACATCGTGTCCCCTGCCTCCTATTACCATTAGCCTTAGACGCACAGTTCAGGACCCCCTACCCGAGATCCGCCAGTTTTGACACCGACATTGGTGCTTTCATTGAGTTCCACTGTGTCGTCGTTGTAAGGCTTGATGGCCCCTTCGATCATCTTCAATGATGCAGTCTAGGAGGAGGTTTTCCTCCCCGGACAGATCTTCGTATTCGGCGGCTTCGTACTGCGGGCCAACTCGCTTGGCCATCTGGAGCAGATCAAAAGCTATGCACCTGGCCATCAGGTTAGGTTTGGAAGCATAAACTATACTGCCGACATCCGCGGAGACTTGATCTTCGATGGATTCGAGCCCATGCCAGGAACACCAAATGGTCACGACGGGCATGACTTTGATCTGTCGTCGGATAGTATACAGGAGATCGCGCCTGCGGTGACACCGGGAATCAATCCAGAGCAGATCGTGCCCTCCAAGGGCGGGTGGATGGACCCCTCCACGGAAGCCGCACACTCATCAGCGTTGGAGCTGAACACTAATGCCACCTCCTATGAGGGTGGTGTCATCGGACCCTCGGGCTCGTCTCCGGCCACAGGATCCAAACCGCGTGCATCCGTGCCTATCGAATCTGATCGGGCACCGGTCATGGAGTTCACCGCCACGGATATTTTTTAGCACTCGCCCTTGGGTGATGTGCTGAACTCATTAAAGTCTCTTTGCTTGTCAGGAGATTCTGGGCCGAACTATGTCCGACTCGAGTGGGAAGAGGACGACGAAGAAATTTGTTCCCCACCCACCACCCACTTCATAGCCACTATTGATGACTTAACCGACACGCTCGATTTCGACTCCGAAGACGTCGACGGTATGTACGACGACGCTGGAGAAGAACAGGAACCCCCACCCACTGGGCGCTGGACTGCCACCTCATCATACGATATATATATGGTGGACACACCAAAAGCGACGGTGACGATGCAACGAAGAATACTTCCTTCGACAAGCCACCAAAGCGGCGCCGCAGACGCCGCTCTAAATCCCGCCACAGTAAAAACAACGACAACAGCGCAAGAAATAATAATACCTCGGTTGATTCCAAAGGAAACGACGACCCCATCGACCCAGCAATGGAGCAGGGTGAGCCAGGTGATGGTGAAAACAGTCTGAAGCCGACGTCGGATAACACCGATCCCGAGGGTAAAATTCAACAACCTGTCTCTGAAGAGGAGAACAGCCCGGACAATGATGCACTCATCATCCCAGAAAAGATCTCAGAATAAGAGAACCTCCACAGAAGGCTTATCGCCACCGCGAGGAGCCCAAGGAAGCAGAAGCAAAGGCTTAAAGCCGTGCAGGATACGCTCAACCAAAGGCAACGATCGTCACACAAAGTGCTATCCAAAGCGCAAGCTGCTGCCCGAATTCGACAACGAGGCCGTAGAGCCCATTCAGCCGAAAAATGACCGATCAGCCAGACTGACCGCGCCGTGGACGTGACAAGACGGCTAATGATGCTGCACACAAGTCAGCGCCTGATTTACGTGAGCTCTTGGACAAAAACTCCGGTATGGCAAGATCCATCTATGGATATACGAACCGCGCTCCAGCACAGGATCAAAGCTACCGAAATGATCACATTGATCGAACACCAGCTAGGAATCAGAACCGAGCATAACAACCGTCGACAGCATGCCACGACACAACCAAATACAGGGGTGCCACACACCCCCTGTGCTTCACCGATGAGGTGCTGGATCATGAATTTTCGGAAGGATTTAAACCCGTGAATATAGAGGCATACGACGGAACTACAGATCCTGGGGTCTGGATCGAGGACTTTATCCTTCATATCCACATGGCTCGCGGAGATGATCTCCACGCCATTAAATATCTACACCTCAAATTAAAGGGACCAGCTCGGCACTGGTAAAAAATCCTTCCCGAAAATTCAATTGGAAGTTGGGAAGAGCTCGAGGATGCTTTCAGGGCCAATTTTCAAGGGACCTATGTCCGGCCTCCGGACGCAGACGACCTAAGTCACATAATTCAATAGCCCAGAGAGTCAGCCCGAAAGCTCTAGAACAAGTTTCTTACTAAGAAGAATCAAATAGTCGATTTCCCGGCGCCGAAGCCTTAGCGGCCTTCAAACATAGTATCCGATTCGAATATCCGAGGATAATGGCAGCCTTAACAAGCCTTATGACCCGCTTTTGGGCGGGTGAGGACAGTTGGTTGGCCCGTAGCAGCACCAGCAACCCAAGCACATCCGAAGTCAGGGATGGCAACGGGAAGCCGCGACGCAACAAAAACAAGCGTCAAAGCAATGATGGCAGCCCAGAGAATACGACGGTTAATGCCGGATTCAGGGGCTCTCGATCCGGTCAACGGAAGAAGCCATTTAAAGGCAGCAAAGATGGACCGTCCAGCCTAAACAAGATTCTAGACAAATTATATCAGATTCACGGCACCCCCAAAAATCCTGCAAACCACACCCACAAAGAGTGTTGGGTTTTCAAATAGGCCGGCAAGCTAAATGCCGAACAAAAGGGAGGGAGACGCCAAGTGAAGATGAGGAGGAGCCTCGTCAGCCAAACACTGGAGGACAGAAGAAATTCCCACCAGAAGTCAAAACAGTGAATATGATTTACGTAACTCACATTCCAAAGAGAACGTGCAAGCGCGCACTCTGAGACGTATACGCTGTTGAGCCCGTCGCCCCTAAATTTAATCCCTGGTCGGCCTGCCCGATCACCTTTGTCCGCAGGGACCATCCTACCAGTATCCGGCACGGCGGATCGGCTGCCTTGGTGCTCGACCAATTAATTAATGGACACCATCTCACACGAGTCCTTATGGATGGCGGCAGCAGTCTAAACCTGATATATCAGGACACTGTCCGCAAAATGGGGATAGACCCTTCTAGGATCAGCCTAAGTAACACTACCTTTAAAGGAGTGATACCTGGGGTCGAGGCCCACTGTACGGGCTCTCTAATACTAGAGGTTGTATTTGATTCTCCCGACAACTTCAGAAGCGAGGAATTAACCTTCGACATCGCTCCATTCTGGAGTGGCTATCACGCACTACTCGGACGAACGGACTTCGCTCATTTTAATGCAGTACCGCATTACGCCTACCTCAAACTTAAGATGCCTAGTCCACGCGGCGTCATCTCAGTTAGAGGAAACACAGAGCATTCCTTACGCGCGAAAGAATATGTGGTGGCTCTAGCAGCCGAACACTGAGCGGTCCCTCCAACCAGGACTAATGGCCAGTCATCAAGACCACGGACACGGTTAGACGAGTCCGGCGCTCCACCTAATGTAACAGCCCAGTTGGGATTTCCCCATAAAAGATGCTAGGGGCTGCTCGCAAAAAGAGCCCATAGTTTGGCTCACCCCCATCATATTGTATTTTCATGGTTCATTCAGATTAACGAACACCTCGCACGAAGTCTTTCACCTAGGTTTTTTCTTTTTTCTTTTACAGATGATCGTCGTGCTACACCCTTCCAGGATACGGCACAACAGAGATAAAGGCGTAGACATGCAGCAGGGCCCCGCTCAATGGTTTCTTTTTAGATTAAGACCCTGCGTAAACCTTTTTAATATCTCTTGTTGCTTCTTCCCCTCCGGAAACTTTATACAACCGGGAGGGATACTGGCATTTTTGGCATTTTTGTCACACCAGACTACTGCTCATACCTGGAAATTTAGGGCTTATTGTCAAGGGCTTTATTCAGCCCAGTACACATTATAAAGTCCGAATACCTTAGGGAGTGTTCGGCGTTGTGAGTTTGGCCTTATATGCATCAACTCTGAATCATGTCTTTCGTCAAATGTTGGGTTTGCCCGGCTCCTGTGTTTTGCTACCTTACGTTCCGTTCTATCGGCTAAGGCGGCACCGGGAGAACTACTGCGATTGTGCCCCAGTTCATCTGGATGAGCACCTGAGTAGAGAAAGCTGAAAACTGACTGTCCTGATATAGCGCGAGACTGGTCAACCACTCGATGACCCAGTGGAATCTTCGCGATTCCTCCACATGAATGAAGGACCGGTTTCCCGGTCACGTACATACGCGCACCATGTTCTGTTGAACGCGAGAGTACCAGGGGCTATATTGTAGCCCCACCGTCAAACTCCTATGGCTAAGTGAAAGTGTTAAAGCTATATAGTCCGATTGCCTCGGTCGACATGCTATCACCTCCTTAACGGACCAAGACATTGGATCAATTGTGACTACGCGTTTTCTCGAACACCCCCGCATTATATGCGTGGGGGCTGAAGCCCACGACTGCAAACTTTCAGGTTATATTCATACGTAAATGGCCGCATAGGAGGCATTATAATACTTTTGGGCAAAAGTATAAACACAACCGTTATAATCAAAATAGCATTGTCTTTACAATCGCTATACATGCCATTCAAACATGGCACTCTTCGAGCATTGATCCTCTATTAAATGGGCTCCTTCTACGACTTCTTCGAAATAGTGCTCGGCTGGGTCCGGCCGTCTGCTGCATTCTGGGTTGCAATAGTGGTGGTTTCCATCCTAGCCCAGTATGTTTTAACACGGGCAAGAGCCATCCACGCACCCTCTATGCACACCGACCTCTTTACAGCATTGATATGCGACACAGCACCAAGGAATTGTTGCACCTATCCAAAATAGTTGTCCTGCTTGGTCCATGTGGCCAATGATGATCCAAGATAGACCTCATAGTAAACCCGGATAACCTGTGGAGTTCGGCCCATGCGGCCATCTTTTCATTCAATGGCAGCGGATGCGTCGGGGCACTGAACTGCGACCAGAATAACCTCTGAGCCTTATGGTCTTTCGATCTTTGTAAAACTCCGTCGCATCAGCAGCACTCTTTGCCAGGTCCGCATATGAGTCCACCGCACTCCACAACTGATCCAGTGGGGCATACTTTGGATCTCTGAATTTCATCCGCAACAGATAGGGCTTCCCAGCCATGATGTCTCCGCCTTTACAAAGCTCCTCCCTCATCCCCGTCATTTCAGAGCGGGTTTCCTTGGCCGCCTCCAGGGCCTTCTTCAGGTCAGCCTCTTTTGCTTGATTTTCCTCTTCAAGGAGCTCATGGCGTTTGGCGACATCCTTCAGCTCGGTAGCCATCTGGGCTATCTTTTCTTCGCTCCGGCAGTGATCAGCTTGTTCAGCTTTCAATTCTTTGACCGCCTTCAGGGTGGCCGCTTCAGTTCTTCGAGCTTGTTCCTTGGCTCGGGCAAGCTCCGCCCGAAGGGTCCTACGGCAGCAGCTCCATCTGCAGTCACAATATATTATAAGATACTAGCACAGTGCTCCTCTTACAATTCACTAACATGCCGAACATACATACCCAGGGCCTCGTCAAGCCGCTTGTTAACAAGTGCGATGTCGGCATCCGCCACGTCCAGCTGCCGCTTTAGTTCGGCAAAATCAGAAGTTCGGTTAGCCTCCAGACAGTCAGCCGCCTGCACATACATAGCAGCGCGATTATTACCTAGGATTACGATCCTCTGTTTGCCACGTCTGGGCAGTAACCAGAGTCTCAGGGGCTACTATCTATACAGAGCACACCTAGCATGTGCATTACCATCACAAATACATATATTATTTTGCGTACCTCGAAGCCGCTCAGCAGACTCGCAAAGGCTTCGTCCAACCCGCTTTTGGCGGATGAAATCCTCTCAATCACCGTACCCATTAAGGTACGATGTGTCTCTGAGATGGTCGCTCGCCCCAACAGACCCATCAGGGTGCCCGGCTGTATGCCGGACAATCCCGGACTCCTCCTATCGTTCTCCCTGGGCGCCGAATAGCCCAAAACTCGGGCAGCCGAAGTGTCAACTTCTGGCCTCGACGGATCGGGAGAAATCCTCTGTGACGACACCTCGGGGTCATCCGCCCCATGTACGGGGAGGCAGGGGGAGGCGTCTCGCTCTCCATCATTTTCGGAGGACGAACTCTATGGAGAAGGGCTGCGAGCCGGACTACAACAAATATGTTTCGGTCATTATCCTTGGAGATAAAACGGGGTACATTTACCGAAGCACTCTTTTACTTATGGCTCAGTGGAGGGCCAGCCTCCTTGCGAGGTTCTCCTCCCTCATTTAGAAGCCTCCGTTCCCAAGTCTTCAGAGGCGGCCCTTTTCTTACCTGGGGGAGAAGGGATTTTAGATTCCCCTCCCCGATTATCCTTCTTCGCGGAGGCACTTACTCCTCCAATCTGGATGTGTAAAAAATGATGCCCATCTGTGGCTTCCCTATTCCCCCCTCGTCTTCTCCTGATGGCACCTAATATGGCGCGCGCTCAAGCAACCTGGTCAACAAAGGATTCGGCGAGCCTTCGGGAAGAGGGGCCGAACACCTAATCCTCTCTGCCTTCCTCAGCCAGTCCTGGCAGAGAGCAATCTTTCAGAATGGTGTTATGATAAACATAAAGGATGGTGTGTTTGGTATAGGAATTACTTACTTGGGTATCCGGACGGTTGCAATTGAGACCCGCGTCCTCGGTGGTGTTCGGACACTTTAATCGTGATCCGAAGAATGACCCATACATCTCTTTGAGCGTCATGCCAAAGAATTGTTGAATGGTTCGCGGTCCCTCCGGGTTGAACTCCCATATACGGAGAGGACGATGCTGGTAGGGTAGGACTCGACAAACCAGCATCACTTGCATCGTCTTGACAAGACAGATATCCCTCTTAAGCAGGTCTCGGATGCGGCTTTGCAATGTCAGCACGTCGTTAATCGACCCCCAATCCAGCCCCTTGTTGACCCAAGATGCCAGTTGCGGCGGGGGGCCTGAGTAGAATGCTGGAGCGTCCGTCCGCTTTGTACCTCGGGGAGCTGTGATGTAAAACCACTTCTGCTTCCATAATCAGATGTTTCCGCGAAAGAACCCTTCGGCCATGAGGCGTCGACGACTTTGCTTATCACAGCACCTCTGCACTCCGCGTGACGCCCATCAATCTCCCTCAGCCTCATGTTGAAAGTCTTGAGCCATAGGCCGAAGTGGGGGGTAATGCGGAGAAAGGCTTCACACACGATGATAAACGACGAGATGTGAAGGATGGAATCCAGAGCTAGATCATGGAAATCTAGCCCGTAACAGAACATAAGCCCCCTCACGAAGGGATCGAGACTGAAACCTAGCCCTCTGAGGAAGTTGGAAACAAATAGGACACTCTCGTTGGGTTCGGGAGTGGGGATGACCTGCCCTTGAGCAGGCAGCCTACGAGGGATTTCGGCGGTGAGATACCTGGCCTCCCTGAGCTTCGGGATGTCCTCCTCTGTGATGGAGGAGGCCATCCACCGGCCTTGAAAATTGGATCCAGACATGGTCGAAGGACCGAAGTGCTTTATCTTGGACCTTGGGTGTTGGAACTCGAGGTGTGGGAAGGGAAGGATCAAGCGTGGGAAGAAAAGGACTGGCCTTGGCCCCTTTATAAAGAGGACGAATAGCAAGCGTCCCCTGCGTGATCGTTTGGGACTTGCCTAAAATCAAGGAGTCATATAAAACAAACATGGTTGGGTTACCCACGCCCGTATTGATGACAATCTCGTGATAAGGGGGACACAATCTCTGCTTCGACAAGACGTGCCAATACAATCGTCTCACAACACTTGTAGTGGCCGGATAGGAAAAATGGTTCAAATAAAGACTGGGCTGTGGCGGGGTGTCACGCTATTAAAAGCTGTCAGTCGATTAGGTTTGTGGAAAAATATACTCTCTACGATGGTATGTGGAATTTGTTTTTGCAGAGCCGGACACGATCCTCGTGTTCTAAATCTTCTATGGAGTATTCGGAGAAGGAACCCGCCTCGCAATGCCGAAGACAATCTGCGCGCCGGACTCATCGTCATTGAAGCCTGGTTCAGGGGCTATTGATGGAGTCCTGGATTAAGGGGTCCTCAGACAGCCGAACTATATACTTTGGCCGGATTATTGGACTATGAAGATACAAGACTGAATACTTCGTCCCGTGTCCGGATGGGACTCTCCTTTGCGTGGAAGGCAAGCTTGGATGTTCGGATATCTAGATTTCCTTCTTTGTAACCGACTCTGTGTAACCATAGCCCCCTCTGGTGTCTATATAAACCGGAGGGTTTTGTTCGTAGGCCAAGAACAATCATAATCATAGGCTAGCTTCTAGGGTTTAGCCTCTATTATCTCGTGGTAGATCAACTATTGTAATACTCATATGATCAAGATCAATCAAGCAGGAAGTAGGGTATTACCTCCATCGAGAGGGCCCGTACCTGGGTAAAACATCGTGTCCCCTGCCTCCTATTACCATTAGTCTTAGACGCACAGTTCGGGACCCCCTACCCGAGATCCACCGGTTTTGACACCGACAACGATGTCGAAGATTAAGTCTTTGCTTCGGAAGTTATCTGGCAAACCAAATACGATCTCCAATGTGATTGAGCCCGTGCAGCGGGCCTCTACACAAGGTATTACTCCTTTAAAGATAGTTTTGGTGGGTTTGATTATTGACGAGTCAATACCCATTTTCTGGACTGTGTCCTAATAGAGCAGATTAAGGCTGCCGCCGCCATCCATAAGGACTCTCATGAGGTCGAATCCATCGATAATTGGGTCGAGGACCTATGCGGCTGAACCTCCATGACGGACACTGGTCCGATGGTCCATGCGTTCGAAGGTGATCAGGCACGCAGACCATGGGTTGAATTTTGGGGCGACTGGTTCTATAGAATAGACTTCCCTTAACGCGCGCTTGCGCTCCCTTTTGGGGATGTGAGTAGCGTATATCATATTCACCGTCTTGACTTCGGGGGGAAATTTCTTCTGTCCCCAGTGTTTGGTGGATGGGGCTCCTCGTCATCATCCTTGTTGGGCAACCCTTTCCCCGTGTGCTCGAAGTTTAATTTCCCAGCCTATTTAAAGACTCAACAGCTTCTGTTGGTATGGTTAGCAGGCTTATCAGGGGTGCCGTGAATCTGGCAAGGCTGATCGAGTATTCGGTCCAGGCTAGATGAACCGTCTTTGTTTCTTTTGAATGGCCTCTTTTGTTGACCTGGCTTGGAGCCTCTGAATCCGGCGTTGACTGTCGTGTCTTCGGCATTTTCAGTGTTGCTCCGACGCTTGTTTTTATTGTGTTGAGGCCTGCCGTTCCTATGCTTTGCTTCTGAAGTGCCAGGATCGCTGGTACTGTTGCTGCTACGGGCCAGCCAGCTATCTTTGCCGGTGCAAAAGCGGGTCATGAGTGAAGTGAGGGCTGCCATGGACTTCGGCTTTTCTTGGCCGAGGTGTCGGGCAAGCCATTCGTCATGGATGCTGTGTTTGAAGGCTGCTAGAGCCTCGGTGTTCGGACAGTCGACAATTTGGTTCTTCTTGAATAGGAACTGGGTCCAGAATTTTCTGGTTGATTCTCCGGGCTGCTGGACTGTGTGACTGAGGTCATCGGCGTCTGGAGGTCAGATATAAGTGCCCTGGGAGTTGTCTCTAAAGGCATCTTCCAGGTCTTCCCAGCTTCCAATAGAGTTTTCTAGCAGGCTGTTTAGCCAGTGCCGAGCTGGCCCCTTAAGTTTGAGGGGGAGGTATTTGATGGCATGTAGATCGTCACCGCGAGCCATGTGAATGTGGAGAAGGAAATCTTCAATCCATACTGCGGGATCTGTTGTCCCATCGTATGACTCGATGTTCATGGGTGTAAACCCTTCTAGGAACTGGTGCTCCATCACCTCATTGGTGAAGCATAGGGGGTGCACGGCACCTCTATATCGGGCCACGTCACGATGCAGTTCAAATGGTGTCCGTATGCGGTTTTCGGCTCGGGTGGAGTTGTATTTGTCGCGCTGGGCTTGATGGTTGTCTTCTCGCGCTGGGGCCTGCCCCCTTGATCTGTATATTTATCTGGTCAGACCGGCTCTATTATTAAGGTCCCGCCGTAGGTCATAAGTGTATCCTGCGGCTGCTGTCTCTCTACCTTTAGGGCGGGGTGGTGCAGGTGGGTGTTCGGCTTGAGTTGCCGCTCTGTCTCGTCCATGTGGTGGTCGGTCAGGTCCGTCACTAGTGTTACACCTGGGCAGTATAGGCTCTGGGGCCTCATCGTCGAATTGGGGCAGCAGTTTGTGCTTTGGGTAACTCTTGGCTGGGCGTTCGAGGCCGTATTCCACGACTTCCAGGACATTAGTCCACCTGTCATTGAGCAGATCCTAATCAGCTTGAAGCTGTTGCTGCTTCTTTTTCAGGCTTCTTGCCGTGGCTATTAGCTGGCACTTAAAGCGCTCTTGTTTGAAAGGTTCCTCTGGCACGATGAACTCTTCGTCGCCTAGGCTCTCGTCCTCTTCGAAGATCGGTACGTAGTTACTATCCTCCAAGCCCTCGTCGTCAAGGGGGTCGTCGGGGTTTACTTGCCCCTCCTCCCAATCATCATGTTCGGATGTTGGTTCGATGGGGGCTTCTTGGTCTTCGGCATTATCCGAAGTGTTGTTTTCTCCGGTGCCAGTAACTGTCGTTTTCTCGGCGCGGTTTAGAGCGGCGCCGCTGATGACGACGCTTTGGTGGTGCCACAGGAGAATTATTCTCGACTAGGTCCTTCCCACCTTCGCCGTCATCCTCTTTGGGTGTGTCCACCATATACACGTCATATGTGGAAGTAGCCGTCCAACATCCGGTAAGCGGCTAGTTCTGGCTTTTCTCTTCTCCGGCATCGTCGTCCATGCTGTCGATGTCCTCCGAAGCGTAATCGAGCATGTCGGTTAAGTCCTCAATAGTGGCTATGAAGTGGGTGGTGGGTGGGACATAAACTTCCCGCTCTCGGCCCCTAGTGCGGGGTGGGAATAATTCGGCAATGATCCTTCTATAATGACGAGAGATGGCATTAAGTCCAGAGCCTCGTTTAAGAGTGGGGTCTGGACAAGGAAGCAAGAATCCATGGAGCGGGGTGATACGTCTCCAACGTATCTATACTTTTTGATTGTTCCATGCTATTATATTACCTGTTTTGGATGTTTATGGGCTTTACTTTACAGTTTTATATCATTTTGGGACTAACCTACTAACCGGAGGCCCAGCTTGAATTGTAGTTTTTTTTGACTATTTCAGTGTTTCGAAGAAAAGGAATATCGAACGGAGTCCAAACGGGATGAAACCTTCGGGAGCGATCTTTTCGGAACGAATGCAAACCAGGAGACTTGGAGTGGACGTCAAGCAGCAAACGAGGCGGCCACGAGGGTGCCCGGTGCGCCCTAAGGGGGTGGGCATGCCGACCTACTTCTTCCTCCTATATATGTCCACATACCCCGAGAACATCCAAGAGCACCACGAAAACCTAATTCCACCGCCACAACCTTCTGTATCCGTGAGATCCCATCTTGGAGCCTTTGCCGGCGCTCCGCCGGAGGGGGAATCGACCATGAAGGGCCTCTACATCATCTTGAAGGCCTCTCCGATGAGTTGTGAGTAGTTTACCATAGACCTTCGGGTCCATAGTTATTAGCTAGATGGCTTCTTCTCTCTATTTGATTGTCAATACCAAGTTCTCCTCGATCATCTTGGAGATCAATTCGATGTAACTCCTTTTGCGGTGTGTTTGTTGAGATCCGATGAATTGTGGGTTTATGATCAAGTTTATCTATGAGCAATATTTGAATCTCATCTGAATTCTTTTATGTGTGATTGGTTATCTTTGCAAGTCTCTTCGAATTATCAGTTTGGTTTGGCCTACTACATAGATCTTTCTTGCAATGGGAGAAGTGCTTAGCTTTGGGTTCAATCTTGCGGTGTCCTTTCCCAGTGACAGCAGGGGCAGCAAGGCACGTATTGTATTGTTGCCATCGAGGATAAAAAGATGGATTTTATATCATATTGCATGAGTTTATCCCTCTACATCATATCATCTTTTTTAATCCGTTACTCTATTCTTCATGAACTTAATACTCTAGATGCAGGTAGGAGTCGGTCGATGTGTGGAGTAATAGTAGTAGATGCAGAATCTTTTCGATCTACTTGTCACGGACGTGATGCCTATATACATGATCATGCCTAGATATTCTCATAACTATGCACCTTTCTATCAATTGCTCGACAGTAATTTGTTCACCCACCGTAATACTTATGCTATCTTGAGAGAAGCCACTAGTGAAACCTATGGCCCCCGGGTCTATCTTTTATCATATAAGTTTCCCATCTACTTTTATTTGCATCTTTTACTTTCCAATCTATATCATAAAAATACCAAAAATATTTATCTTATCTTATTATCTCTATCAGATCTCACTTCGCAAGTTACCATGAAGGGATTGACAACCCCTTTATCACGTTGGTCGTGAGGTTCTTGTTTGTTTGTGTAGGTGCATGGGACTTTTGAGGAGCCTCCTACTAGATTGATACCTTGGTTCTCAAAAACTGAGGGAAATACTTACGCTACTTTGCTGCATCACCCTTTCCTCTTCAAGGGAAAACCAACGCAGTGCTCAAGAGGTAGCATGGGGCGGGGCAGGAGTTCCCTGCCCGAGCTCGTATAACACAGACCTCGATAGTTCGGAGCTGGTGCATGGAGGTGAGTCCGGCTCGACGAGGATAGAAGGAGCCAGGAGTGATTCTGGGACGGCCGGTGAAACGATCCCCTCCGTATCTCTGGTGTTGAGTTCTATGGCTGTAAAGATGGCCAATCGAATTGGCACGCAGTGCGAAGCTGCCAAATACAATGATTTGGCCAGGGAGAAAAGTCTCCCTCAGGGCGGAATTGTTGTGGATGGTTCATGGAGCCATCGGGCCTTCTAGCAATGACACAGTGGAACTCTCAATAAAAGCACCAATGTCGGTGTCAAAACCGGCAAATCTCGGGTAGGGGGTCCCGAACTGTGTGTCTAAGGATCAAAGGTAACAAGAAGGTAGGGGACACGATGTTTACCCAGGTTCGAGCCCTCTTGATGGAGGTAATACCCTACTTCCTGCTTGATTGACTTTGATGAGTATAGGGGTTACAAGAGTTAATCTACCTCAAGATCGTTATGGCTAAACCCTAGATGTCTAGCCTGTATGATTGTGTTCTTGCCTATGGACTAAGCCCTCAGTTTATATAGGCACTGGAGGGATCTGGGGTTATACAAAGTCGGTTAAAGAGTGGGGAATGTACATGAACCGAATGCCAAGCTTGCCATCCACACAAAGGAGAGTCCCATCCGGACACGGGGGAGATCCTTCTATCTTTGTATCTTCATGGCCCATCAGTCCAGCCCAAGTCACATAGCCCTGATGCCCGAGGACCCCATAGTCTAGGACTCCCTCAGCTACCAGCGTGGAGGGCGGGCCCAGGGAGGTAGGGCGCGCCCCCTACCTTGTGGGCCCCTCGGTGACCCCTAACCTAGATCTTCCTCCTATATATTGGCAAATATTCCCAAACCACCAGAAGCAGCCACAAAAACTCTTTTCCACCGATGCAACCTTTTGTTCCCGTGATATCACATCCAGGGACCTTTTTCGGCACCCTGCCGAAGGGGGATTCGATCACAGAGGGCATCTGCATCAACTCTATTACTCTTCCGATGAAGCGTGAGTAGTCCACCACAGACCTACGGGTCCATAGCTAGTAGCTAGATGGCTTATTCTCTTTGATTCTCAATATCATGTTCTCCTCGATGTTCTTGGAGATCTATATGCTGTAATCTTCTTTTGCGGTGTGTTTGTCGAGATCCGATGAATTGTGGATTTATGATCTGTTTATCTATGGATATTATTTGAATCTCCTATGAATTCTTATATGCATGATTTGGTATCTTTGTATTTCTCTTCAAATTATTTGTTTGGTTTGGCCAACTAGGTTGGTTTTTTTTGCAATGGGAGAGGTGCTTAGCTTTGGGTTCAATCTTGCGGTGTTCTCACCTAGTGACAAAGTAGGGGTAGCAAGGCTCGTATAGCATTGTTGCCATCGAGGATAAAAAGATGGGACTTTCATCATATTGTTTGAGTTAATTCCTCTACATCATGTCATCTTACTTAATGCGTTACTCTGTTGTTTATGAACTTAATACTCTAGATGCAGGCAGGAGCCGGTCGATGTGTGGAGTAATAGTAGTGGATGCAGAATCCTTTCGGTGTACTTGACACGGATGTGATGCCTATGTTGCATAATCATTGCCTTGGGTATCGTCATAACTTTGCGCTTTGCTATCAATTTCTCGATGGTAATTTGTTCACCCACCATATTATTTGCCTTCATGAGAGAAGCCTCTAGCGAAACCTATGCCCCCGGGGTCTACTTTCCATAATATTAGTTTCCGATCTTCTATTTTCCATCATATTAGTTTCCGATCTACTATTTTGCAATCTTGTATTTTCACATCTATAAACCAAAAACCCAAACATATTTCATCTTTTGTTTATCTATATCTATGAGATCTCACTTTTGCAAGTAACCATGAAGGGATTGAAAACGCCTTTATCGTGTTGGCTGCAAGTTGTTAGATTGTTTGTGCGGGTATTGGTGATTTGTGTGTCTTTCTCCTATTGGATTGATACCTTGGTTCTCAAACTGAGGGAAAGACTTATCTCTACTTTGCTGCATTAACCTTTCCTCTTTAAGGAAAAAACCAACGCAAATTCAAGAAGTAGCAGGCAACGACAAGGCCATGCCGAACTGGTTCCCCCTGACCCTCTTGGAGGCCTCTTGATGCTGGCTCCACGACCTCCTGCATGCCTCGATCTCATCTTGGGGAGAACTCTGTGACTAGGTCGACGCATGCTTCGCGGCTCTGGCGCCCCACGCGGTCGTGTGCATCATCAGCAGGTCACAAGTGCCTGCTTCTGGCCGCCACATCAAGCAGTTTCTCCGTCACCAGGGTTCTGCTCGGCCACAACGCAAGGCTATGCAGGGCCATGCCAGGCCTGAAACCTACATCACCTTCGATTCAAGAGATCACCCAAAGACCACGGCCGCGACAGGTGCCCTCCCCATGCTATGCACGCCCACCATCAGCAACTTCGCGGTGACCAAGACCCTCATCGACGGAGGTGCCAGCCTGAACGTCCTTTTGGTGGAAACCTTCGACCTGCTTCAAGTGCCATACGACTAGCTCCTTCCCACCAAGCCTTTCTCGGGGGTGGTCAAGGGCTCGGCCAACTCCTGGAGCCAATACGCCTCCCCGTCACCTTCAGCATGCGCGACAACTACCACACCGAGCTCATCGACTTCGACGTCGCTCACATTAGCCTCCCATACAACAACATCCTAGGGTATCCGACCCTCACCAAGTTCATGGCGGTGACCTATCCAGGCTAAGACATCGTCAAGATGTCGGGCAGCAGCGGCATCATCACAGTGGTCGGGGATACAAAAGACAAGGTTTGGGTTCTCAAGCTCGCCTACAGGGCCGTGGCTGCTTCATGCTCTGCTGCCAGGGGCGCCGCGGAATCTCAGGAGGCCGTGCCCGCAAAGAAAAAGCAATTGTTTTCTCAGGACCGGGCCAAGACAAAGCACGTGCATGTCGACATCGGGGGCTCGGCCCCCACCTTCACCATTGGTGAGGGCCTTCCCCCGGACCAGGAGGAGGCGCTAGTTTGCTTCCTGAAGGCCAACAAAGACGTATTCACGTGGGAAGCATCTGACTTGGTTGGTGTCCCAAGGGAGGTAATTGAGCACTACTGGATGGTGTGACGTGGTTCCCTCCCGGTGGAGCAAAAAGCGCGGCATCATGCACAAGAGAAGCAAGCGTTCATCATCCAGGAGTTCAGCAAGCTCCAAGAGGCTGGCATCATTCGAAAAGTACGGCACCCAGATTGGTTGGCGAATCTTGTGATCGTCCCCAAGAAAAGAGGGAAGGAGCGCACATGCATCAACTTCACGAGCCTCAACAAATCTTGCCCTCAGGACCCTTTCCCACTCCCGCGTATCAACCAGATCATGGATTCCACTTCCGTGTGTGATCTGCAGTGTTTTTTGATGCTTTCTCGGGATATCATCAAATCAAGATGGTGACAGAGGATATCGAGAAGACAGCTTTCATCTCCCTGTGGAGCATGTACTGCTACACTTGGATGCCATTCGGGTTGCGGAACGCTGGTGCAACTTTCCAGCGGCTGATGCACATCGCGCTCGGGCTGCAGTTGGGGAGAAATGCAGAGGCATACGTTGATGACATTGTGGTCAAGTCGCGGGAGGTGAGGACCCTAATCAAAGAACTGAAAGAAACATTCGATAACCTGCACAACATAAGCCTGAAGCTCAATCCGGAGAAGTGTGTGTTCGGGGTCCCGTCCGACAAGCTGTTGGATTTCCTGGTGTCGCACAGAGGGATCGAGTCCAACACCGAGAAGGTCAAGGAAAAAGAGAGGATGAGCCCGCCTCAGACCTTCCAGGAGATAGCCCCTGAGACTGTATTCGGCGTTTCCCAAAGAAGGGCCGAACAGAGGATCGAATAACACTTCACATGAGCTAACATATATGTCTACTTGGATGAGCAGGCTGCGAAGCTGGCAGCAGCCTCGCATGCGGTCGAAGTCTCCAAACTGAAGTGGAGGCTGGAGGCAAAACAAGTTATGTTATACCGAAGCATATCTGAAGTGATATGAGTTCCACTTTGTTATCTGACTGAGCTTTATGTTTATGCTCATAGCTGACACGTGTGAGGTCGAAGCCCTCAAGAGTGCACTGAACGAGGCCAAGAAGGAGGTGGTCTAGGAATGAACCGCCCTCCAAAAGCATGAGGCGAGGTTGGATGAAGTCCAACAAGATCTCATAGATTCTATAAGAAAATGTGAGTCTTTGGAGAGCAAGGTGTCGGATCACGAATCTAAACTTGTTGCGGTGCTCCAAGGTGCGAAGGAGGCCCGGGTTGAAGATCAAGGTGCCTATCAGTAGATCCGCGAAGCCAAGAAGATCGTGGCTGGTAAGACTTTTAATATGCAAAGAAAATACGTAAGGAGGAAGTATACCTTTCTGACACACATTTGGAGTTATCCAGGAGCGTTTGCGGATCTGCCCCGAAGTGTTGCAGATGCTGCGGTTTCTTCCGAGCCGAAGAGGGGATCTCAACAGAGAAACTGTTCTGGTCACAGTACCTTGAGCCGGAGCAGCCCTTGCCCCTCAGTGGTCAGCTTAAAGAGTTGACCGAGCTACATAGGATGGCCGAACTGGCCATGAAGGATGTCATAGTCCGTCTCTAGCCAGTGGAACCAATACCTAATAGCTACTTTGGGCTTGTTAAGCGGCTGGTCGGTGCCTACCCAAGGTTAGATGCTAAAAAGCGGTCGGTCTGCATCGAAGGTGCCCGGATGTCCTTTGCTCGTGCCAAGGTACAGTGGGTGAAGATGTAAGCCACCAGTCTTGCAACCGAGGGGCAACCTGCAGGCAAGGAACATCGTACGCCAGAGAAGTATTTCAACGACGTCCTTGAAGGATCTCGCATTATGGAGGGCCTGTGTTCGAAGGATATCATTTTTGAATGAATGTACCCGAGATGCCCAAACTTTGTAATGAAAACAAATCATTCGTATAATTTTAGTCTTGTTTCCTGTGAAATTATTTATCCTCCGTTGCGACCGTTTATAAAATCTGAGAGTTGGCTAGTCGTCGGCTTCAGACCCTCGCATACATACTACGGGGGTGTTCGGAATAGCACAAAAACACACTTAACCGAACTATTTGGTCCTTGAAGGAGGTGCTAGTGCGGCGAACCGGGCAATCAGACCATGCGGCTTTATCACTGTCACTTAGCCATAGGAGTTTGACGATAGAATTGTAGGCGCAACCCCTGGTATTGTTCGGTGATCTGAACTCGGGCGTTGTAAACACCTGACCAGGTAAAAACTAGTCCTTCGTGTGACACAGAAAAAATCGCAAGAGATTTATACAGAGTCACCGAATAGCTGACCAGCTCTCGCCGCATCATGACAGTCAGTTTTCGACTTTCTCTATTAAGGTGTTTATCCGGCCAACTAGAAACATAATCGCAGTAGTTCTCCCTTTACTTCCTTACCCGAAAAATCAGAACGTAAGGTAGTAACCACAGGAGCCGGGCAACCCAACTATTGACCGAAGACATGATTCGGAGCTGATGCATATAATGCTAGATTCGGGACGCTGAATTACACTTGTGAAATTGTTTGGACTTATAGTAAATTTAATACATGTACGTGGCTGAATGGAGCCCCTGGCAATTTAGGTCAAGCCAAGGTGTACATGCAATCAGATGATAAAGAAGAAAAAATACAGAATAAGGAATAAGCCAGTGCCATGTAATTTGGGCGAAATACTGTTTCCATTATAGTTTGATTCATAGGTCAAAACGTATTTGTACAGATGATGCTATAAGCATCGAGGCTATTTTACATGCCTAGCAAAAGGGAAAGTTGTGTACAGGTATTTAATAACAAGGGGGAAGGTGATCTTGAAAGATCCTTTAGGTACTCCACCGTACATCTGCGCTGCTTTTCGCCTTGGTCTGCGATCCTTTGAGAGGATTTAATGAATAAGTTTTCATAAGGGGCCGGATAAAGGGCCCTTGACACCATAAAAAGGGTCATGTGGGTTGTAAAGTGTTGGAAATATGCCCTAGATTCAATAATAAAATGGTTATTATTATATTTCTTTGTTCATGATAATTGTCTATTATTCATGCTATAACTGTGTTATCCAGAAATCGTAATACACGTGTGAATACATAGACCAGAACATGTCCCTGGTAAGCCTCTAGTTGACTAGCTCATTGATCAACAGATAGTCATGGTTTCCTGACTATGGGCATTTGATGTCATTGATAACGGGATCACATCATTAGGAGAATGATGTGATGGACAAGACCCAATTCTAAGCATAGCTCAAAGATCGTGTAGTTCATTTAGCTAGAGCTTTTACAACTGTCAAGTATCATTTCCTTAGACCATGAGAGTGTGCAACTCCCGGATACTGTAGGAGTGCTTTGGGTGTGCCAAACGTCACAACGTAACTGGGTGACTATAAAGGTGCACTACAGGTATCTCCAAAAGTGTCTGTTGGGTTGGCACGAATCCAGACTAGGATTTGTCACTCCGTATGACAGAGAGGTATCTTTGGGCCCACTCGGTAATGCATCATCATAATGAGCTCAATGTGACCAAGTGTATGGTCATGGGATCATGCATTATGGTACGAGTAAAGTGACTTGCCGGTAACGAGATTAAACGAGGTATTGGGATACCGACGATCGAGTTTCGGGCAAGTAACGTACCAATTGACAAAGGGAATTGTATACGTGGTTAATTGAATCCTAGACATCGTGGTTCATCCGATGAGATCATCGAGGAGTATGTGGGAGCCAACATGGGTATCCAGATCCTGCTATTGGTTATTGACCGGAGAGGTGTCTCGGTCATGTCTGCATATCTCCCGAACCCGTAGGGTCTACACACTTAAGGTTCGGTGACGCTAGGGTTGTAGAGATATTAGTATGCAGCAAACCGAAAGTTTTTTGGAGTCCCGGATCAGATCCCGGACGTCACGAAGAGTTCCAGAATGGTCTGGAGGTAAAGAATTATATACGGGAAGTCGAGTTTCGGCCATCGGGAAAGTTTCGGGGGTCACCGGTATTGTACCGGGACCATCGGAAGGGTCCCGGGTGTCCACCGGGTGGGGCCACCTATCCCGAAGGGCCCCATTGGCTGAAGTGGGAGGGGAACCAGCCCCTGGTGGGCTGGTGTGACCCCTTGGGCCCCCCTGCACCTAGGGTTGGGAACCCTAGGGGAGGGGGCGCCTCCACTTGCCTTGGGGGGCAAGGCACCCCCTTGGCCGCCGCCCCCCCTAGGAGATCCCATCTCCTAGGGCTGGCCCCCCCTAGGGACCCTATATAAAGAGGGGGGAGGGAGGGCAGCCGCACCCTTGCACTTGGCGCCTCCCTTGCCCCTTGCTACACCTCTCCGTCCCGCAGACGCTTGGCTAAGCCCGGCCGGATCCCTGCTGCATCCATCACCACGCCGTCGTGCTGCTGGATCTTCATCAACCTCTCCTTCCCCCTTGCTGGATCAAGAAGTAGGAGACGTCATGCTTACCGCACTTGTGTTGAACGTGGAGGTGCCGTCCGTTCGGTGCTAGGATCTCCGGTGATTTGGATCACGACGAGTACGACTGCCTCAACCCCGTTCTCTTGAACGCTTCCACTCGCGATCTACAAGGGTATGTAGATGCAATCCTCTCTCTCGTTGCTGGATGAACTCCTAGATTGATCTTGGTGAACGTAGGAAATTTTTTATTTTATGCAACGTTCCCCAACAGTGGCATCATGAGCTAGGTCTATGCGTAGTTCTCTTTGCACGAGTAGAACACAATTTGTTGTGGGCGTAGATGTTGTCAACTTTCTTGCCACTACTAGTCTTATTTTGCTTCAGCGGTATTGTGGGATGAAGCGGCCCGGACCAACCTTACACGTACGCTTACGTGAGACAGGTTCCACCGACTGACATGCACTAGTTGCATAAGGTGGCTAGCGGGTGTCTGTCTCTCCCACTTTAGTTGGAGCGGATTCGATGAAAAGGGTCCTTATGAAGGGTAAATAGAAGTTGGCAAATCACGTCGTGGCTTGTATGTAGGTAAGAAAACGTTCTTGCTAGATCACCTATAGAAGCCACGTAAGAACTTGCAACAACAATTAGAGGACGTCTAACTTGTTTTTGCAGCAAGTGTTTTGTGATGTGGTATGGCCAAAAGTTGTGATGAATGATGAATGATATATATGTGATGTATGAGATCATGTTCTTGTAATAGGAATCACGACTTGCATGCCGATGAGTATGACAACCGGCAGGAGCCATAGGAGTTGTCTTTATTTTTTGTATGACCTGCGTGTCATTGAGAAACGCCATGTAAATTACTTTACTTTATTGCTAAACGTGTTAGCCATAGTAGTAGAAGTAATAGTTGGTCAGCAACTTCATGGAGACACGATGATGGAGATCATGGTGTCATGCCGGTGACGAAGATGATCATGGAGCCCCGAAGATGGAGATCAAAAGAGCTATATGATATTGGCCATATCATGTCACTATTTGATTGCATGTGATGTTTATCATGTTTTTCATCTTGTTTACTTAGAACGATGGTAGTAAGTAAGATGATCCCTCATAATAATTTCAAGAAAAGTGTTCCCCCTAACTGTGCACCGTTGCGAAGGTTCGTTGTTTCGATGCACCACATGATGATCGGGTGTGATAGATCCTAACGTTCGAATACAATGGGTGTAAGCCAGATTTACACACGCAATACACTTAGGTAGACTTGACGAGCCTAGCATGTACAGACATGGCCTTGGAACACGGAAGACCGAAAGGTCGGGCATGAGTTGTATAGAAGATACGATCAACATGAAGATGTTCACCGATGTTAACTAGTCCGTCTCACGTGATGATCGGACACGGCCTAGTTGACTCGGATCATGTTTTACTTAGATGACTAGAGGGATGTCTGTCTAAGTGGGAGTTCATAAATAATTTGATTAGATGAACTTAATTATCATGAACTTAGTCTAAAATCTTTACAATATGTCTTGTAGATCAAATGGACAACGCTCATGTTCACCTGAACTTCAACGCGTTCCTAGAGAAAACCAAGCTGAAAGACGATGACAGCAACTATACGGACTGGGTCCGGAACCTGAGGATCATCCTCATAGCAGCCAAGAAAGATTATGTCCTAGAAGCGCCGCTAGGTGAAGCACCAATCCCAGAGAACCAAGACATTATGAACGCTTGGCAGTCTCGTGCTGATGATTACTCCCTCATTCAGTGCGGCATGCTTTACAACTTAGAACCGGGGCTCCAAAAGCGTTTTGAGCAACACGGAGCATATGAGATGTTCGAGGAGCTGAAAATGGTTTTCCAAGCTCATGCCCGGGTCGAGAGATATGAAGTTTATGACAAATTCTTCAGCTGTAAGATGGAGGAAAATAATTCTGTCAGTGAGCACATACTCAAGATGTCTGGGTTGCACAACCGCTTGACTCAGCTGGGAGTCAATCTCCCGGATGATGTGGTCATTGACATAATTCTTCAGTCGCTTCCACCGAGCTACAAGAGCTTTGTGATGAACTTCAATATGCAGGGGATGGAAAAGACCATTCTTGAGGTATATTCAATGCTGAAATCAGCAGAGGTAGAGATGAAAAAGGAACATCAAGTGTTGATGGTGAATAAAACCACTAAGTTCAAGAAAGGCAAGGGTAAGAAGAACTTCAAGAAGGACGGCAAGGAAGTTGCCACGCCTGGTAAGCCAGTTGCCAGGAAGAAGTCAAGCAATGGACCCAAGCCTGAGACTGAGTGCTTTTATTGCAAGGGAAGTGGTCACTGGAAGCGGAACTGCCCCAAGTACTTAGCGGACAAGAAGGCCGGCAAAACAAAAGGTACATGTGATATACATGTAATTGATGTGTACCTTACCAGTACTTGTAGTAGCTCTTGGGTATTTGATACCGGTGCGGTTGCTCATATTTGTAACTCAAAGCAGGAGCTGCGGAATAAGCGGAGACTGGCGAAGGACGAGGTGACGATGCGCGTCGGGAATGGTTCCAAGGTCGATGTGATTGCCGTCGTCACGCTACCTCTACATTTACCTACGGGATTAGTTTTAAACCTCAATAATTGTTATTTAGTACCAGCTTTGAGCATGAACATTGTATCAGGATCTCGTTTAATTCGAGATGGCTACTCATTTAAATCCGAGAATAATGGTTGTTCTATTTATATGAGAGATATGTTTTATGGTCATGCCCCACTGGTGAATTGTTTATTCTTAATGAATCTCGAGCGTAATGTGACACATATTCATAGTGTGAATACCAAAATATGTAAAGTTGATAATGATAGTCCCACATACTTGTGGCACTGCCGCCTTGGTCACATTGGTGTCAAGCGCATGAAGAAGCTCCATGCTGATGGACTTTTAGAGTCTCTAGATTATGAATCGTTTGACACATGCGAGCCATGCCTCATGGGCAAGATGACCAAGACTCCGTTCTCCGGAACAATGGAGCGAGCAACCAACTTATTGGAAATCATACACACTGATGTGTGCGGTCCAATGAGCGTTGAGGCTCGCGGAGGATATCATTATGTTCTCACTCTCACTGACGACTTGAGTAGATATGTGTATGTCTACTTGATGAAACACAAGTCTGAGACCTTTGAAAAGTTCAAGGAATTTCAGAATGAGGTAGAGAATCAACGTGACCGAAAGATAAAGTTCCTATGATCAAATCGTGGGGGAGAATATTTCAGTCATGAATTTAGTACGCACTTAAGGAAATGTGGAATCGTTTCACAACTCACGCCGCCTGGAACACCTCAGCGAAATAGTGTGTCCGAACATCGTAATCGCGCTCTATTGGATATGGTGCGATCTATGATGTCACTTACTGATTTACCGCTATCATTTTGGGGATACACTCTAGAGACAACTACATTGACTTTAAATAGGGCACCGTCTAAATCCGTTGAGACGACACCGTATGAATTATGGTTTGGGAAGAAACCTAAGCCGTCGTTTTAAAAAGTTTGGGGATGCGATGCTTATGTCAAGAAACTTCAACCTGAGGAGCTCGAACCCAAGTCGGAAAAATGCGTATTCATAGGATACCCTAAGGAAACCATAGGGTATACTTTCTACTTAACATCCGAAGGCAAGATCTCTGTTTCCAAGAACGGGTCCTTTCTGGAGAAAGAGTTTCTCTCGAAAGAAGTTAGTGGGAGGAAAGTAGAGCTTGATGAAGTACTACCTCTTGAAACGGTAAGTAGCGCAACTCAGGAAGATGTTCCTGTGGTGCCAGCACCGACAAGAGAGGAAGTTAATGATGGTGATCAAGATACTTCAGATCAAGCTCCTAGTGAACCTCAAAGGTCCACAAGGACACGTTCCGCGCCAGAGTGGTATGGCAACCCTGTCTTGGAAATCATGTTGTTAGACAATGGTGAACCTTCGAACTATGAAGAAGCAATGGCGGGCCCAGATTCCAACAAATGGCTTGAAGTCATGTAATCCGAGATAGGATCCATGTATGAAAACAAAGTATGGACTTTGACAGACTTGCCCGATGATCGGCGAGCGATAGAAAACAAATGGATCTTGAAGAAGAAGACAGACACAGATGGTAATGTCACCATATATAAAGCTCGACTTGTCGCTAAGGGTTATCGACAAGTTCAAGGGATTGACTACAATGAGACTTTTTCTCCTGTAGCGAAGCTGAAGTCCGTCCAAATCATGTTAGCAATTGCCGCATACTATGATTATGAGATATGGCAAATGGACGTCAAAACGGCTTTCCTTAATGGTCACCTTAAGGAAGAACTGTATATGATGCAGTCGGAAGGTTTTGTCGACCCTAAGAATGCTAACAAGGTATGCAAGCTCCAGCGCTCCATCTATGGGCTGGTGCAAGCATCTCGGAGTTGGAACATTCGCTTTAATGAGATGATTAAAGCGTTTGGGCAGACTTATGGAGAAGCCTGCGTTTACAAGAAAGTGAGTGGGATCTCTGTAGCATTTCTCATATTATATGTGGATGACATACTTTTGATGCGAAATGATATAGAACTTTTGGACAGCATAAAGGCCTAATTGAATAACTGTTTTTCAATGAAGGACCTTGGAGAAGCTGCTTACATATTAGGCATCAAAATCTATAGAGATAGATCGAGACGCCTCATAGGTCTTTCACAAAGCACATACCTTGATAAGATATTGAAGAAGTTCAATATGGATCAGTCCAAGAAGGGGTTCTTGCCTGTGTTGCAAGGTGTGAAATTGAGCTCGGCTCAATGCCCGACCACAGCAGAAGATAAAGAAGAGATGAGTGTCATCCCCTATGCCTCAGCATAGGGTCTATAATGTATGCCATGACCTGTACCAGACCTGATATAAACCTTGCCGTAAGTTTGGTAGGAAGGTACCAAAGTAATCCCGGCAAGGAACACTGGACAGCGGTCAAGAACATCCTTAAGTACCTGAAAAGGACTAAGAACATGTTTCTCGTATATGGAGGTGACGAAGAGCTCGTCGTAAAGGGTTACGTCGACGCTAGCTTCGACACAGATCTGGATGACTCCAAGTCACAAACCGGATACGTGTATATTTTTAATAGTGGGGCGGTAAGCTGGTGCAGTTGCAAGCAAAGCGTCATGGCGGGATCTACATGTAAAGCGGAGTACATGGCAGCCTCGGAGGTAGCGCATGAAGCAATCTGGGTGAAGGAGTTCATCACCGACCTAGGAGTCATACCCAATGCGTTGGGGCCGGTCACACTCTTCTGTGACAACACTGGAGCTATTGCACTTGCCAAGGAGCCTAGGTTTCACAAGAAGTCTAGGCACATCAAGCGTCGCTTCAACTCCATCCGTGAAAATGTTCAAGATGGAGACATAGATATTTGTAAAGTACATACGGCCCTGAATGTAGCTGATCCGTTGACTAAACCTCTCCCTAGGGCAAAACATGATCAACACCAAAACGCAATGGGTGTTCGATTCATCACAATGTAACTAGAATATTGACTCTAGTGCAAGTGGGAGACTGTTGGAAATATGCCCTAGAGGCAATAATAAAATGGTTATTATTATATTTCTTTGTTCATGATAATTGTCTATTATTCATGCTATAACTGTGTTATCCGGAAATCGTAATACACGTGTGAATACATAGACCACAACATGTCCCTGGTAAGCCTCTAGGTTACTAGCTCGTTGATCAACAGATAGTCATGGTTTCCTGACTATGGGCATTGGATGTCATTGATAATGGGATCACATCATTAGGAGAATGATGTGATGGACAAGACCCAATTCTAAGCATAGCTCAAAGATCGTGTAGTTCGTTTAGCTAGAGCTTTTCCAATTGTCAAGTATCATTTCCTTAGACCATGAGATTGGGCAACTCCCGGATACCGTAGGAGTGCTTTGGGTGTGCCAAACATCACAACATAACTGGGTGACTATAAAGGTGCACTACGGGTATCTCCGAAAGTGTCTATTGGGTTGGCACGAATCGAGACTGAGATTTGTCACTCCGTATGACGGAGAGGTATCTCTGGGCCCACTCGGTAATGCATCATCATAATGAGCTCAATGTGACCAAGTGTCTGGTCATGGGATCATGCATTACGGTATGAGTAAAGTGACTTGCCGGTAACGAGATTAAACGAGGTATTGGGATACCGACGATCTAGTCTCGGGCAAGTAACGTACCGATTGACAAAGGGAATTGTATACGGGGTTAATTGAATCCTCGACATCGTGGTTCATCCGATGAGATCATCGAGGAGTATGTGGGAGCCAACATGGGTATCCAGATCCCACTGTTGGTTATTGACCGGAGAGGCGTCTCGGTCATGTCTGCATATCTCCCGAACCCGTAGGGTCTACACACTTAAGGTTCGGTGAGGCTAGGGTTGTAGAGATATTAGTATGGAGCAAACCAAAAGTTGTTCGGAATCTCGGATGAGATCCCGGACGTCACGAGGAGTTCCGGAATGGTCCGGAGGTAAAGAATTATATACGGGAAGTCGAGTTTCGGCCATCGAGAAAGTTTTGGGGGTCACCGGTATTGTACCGGGACCACCGGAAGGGTCCCAGGGGTCCACCGAGTGGGGCCACCTATCCCGGAGGGCCCCATGGGCTGAAGTGGGAGGGGAACCAGCCCCTGGTGGGCTGGTGTGCCCCCCTTGGGCCCCCTTTGCGCCTAGGGTTGGGAACCCTAGGGGAGGGGGCGCCTCCACTTGCGTTGGGGGGCAAGGCACCCCCTTGGCCGCCGCCCCCCTAGGAGATCCCATCTCCTAGGGCCGGTGCCCCCCTAGGTACCCTATATATACTAGAGGGGAGGGAGGGCAGCCGCACCCTTGCACTTTGCGCCTCCCTTCCCCCTTGCTACACCTCTCCGTCCCGCAGACGCTTGGCGAAGCCCTGCCGGATCCCTGCTGCATCCATGACCACGCCGTCGTGCTGCTGGATCTTCATCAACCTCTCCTTCCCCCTTGCTGGGTCAAGAAGGAGGAGACGTCACGCTGACCGCACGTATGTTGAACGCGGAGGTGCCGTCCGTTCGGCGCTAGGATCTTCGGTGATTTGGATCACGACAAGTACGACTCCCTCAACCCCGTTCTCTTGAACGCTTCTGCTCGCGATCTACAAGGGTATGTACACTATGGGAAACAGGAGATTTGCCATCAGTACTTTCTTTGCCGTCAGCATTTTGTCGGGGCAGACGGCAAAGAACGGGTTTGCCGTCATCAGCAGATGGCAATGAACAGGTGATGGCAAATACATACTTTGCCGTCTGCAACAAAAACCACAGACGGCAAGCCGTCTGTAATTTTATTTACAGACGGCAAAGAGCTCACTTTGCCGTCTGTAAATATAAATGCGGACAGCAAAGAGTTTGCCGTCTATGTTTTCTGTTACAGACGGCAAAGAGCTCACTTTGCCGTCTATAGGAAAACCGCAGACGGCAAAGAAGAAAGCACAACACGCGGATCCACCTCGCTGATCGATGACGTGGCAGCCATCCACCACCGTGCGCTGCTCCTGTGCATGATCCACCTCCACCACGCCTCTCCTCCTCTTCTCTCTCTCTCGTCCCCACGCCTCTTCTCTCTCCCTTATCCTCTTCTCTCTCTCTCTCGTTCACTACGCCTCTCCACCTCCACCAAGCACAACACCTTCTTCTCTCTCCATTATCATGTTCTCACTCTCCCATCCCCCACGCCTCTCCTCCTTCCCAGCCGAGATCCACCTCCACCTCCCGCCGTTCCCCAAGCCGCTGACGAGCACCAGGTGAAGCTCCGCCACCCCTACCTCCTTCTCCTTCTTCCTGCCTGTCTTCCTCCTTCTTTATGTCTCTCCCATACCTCACCCCTTGCCCTCTCCCTCTCAGGCGCCCAAAGCCATGGATGGCTGCGGAGCTTCGTGCCACCGACGTCAACCACATCACCACCCCAAGGGATCCGTGGGCGTGGCTGTGTTGAGCCGCACGTGCGCTAGATCCATCCGCCGGTGTGTGCCGCCCCAGCAGCAGGTCTGGCAATGACTCTCGGCCCAGTCATTTCACTGCTCCTGCCCAAGCCAGCCTCCGCTTTCGGACCCTGTCACTGGTGCGCTGCCATGCCCATCCTCGTCGCACTGGTGCTGTCCTCGAGTATGCTTGCTGGCTGCGACCGGGACCTGTACACATTTGGTTCGGTTGCAGCACTGCTACTTCCGGTGGATCTAGGCTGCCCAGGCTAGCAACGTGTAGGTTGCTTTCTTGATGCGTTTTAAGTGGATCTTAATTTGATGTATTTTGGCACTTGTCCGTGTGTAAATCAGATGTGCAGAACACTTAGAAGTTGCTACTCATATGTTATTCTTGCTCGTATGTATACCTGTGAAGAATGGCTAGCTTGTGAATCCGTTTTCTTTTTGTTAAAGAAATATACATTCATTCTTATTGGATCTGTATTGCAAATCTCTATAGTGACGCCATCGTCCTCTTTTGCTCTAGCCACACTGTACACTGACGTTATTTCTAAAAATAAAAAATAAAAAACATTCTTTGCCTTCTTTAGTTTAGTCTTGATGACAACAAAGAAATGTTTTGACTTACGGCAAAGACCGCATTCTTTGTCGTCTGTTAGTTATAAGGCTGGTGGTGAAGTAGATTTGGTTGACGGCAAAGTCTTTGCCGTCTTCACGATAAAAAGCTGACAGCAAAGTATTCTTTGCCGACTTATCTTTGCCGTCTGAGTTTGCCGTCTGCTATCTGACGGCAAAATCTTTGCCGTCTGGATTTCAGTCTTTGCCGTCTGTGATCCACAGACGGCAAATTACCTGTTTCCTGTAGTGGTAGATGCAATCCTCTCTCTCGTTGCTGGATGAACTCCTAGATTGATCTTGGTGAACGTAGGAAATTTTTTATTTTATGCAACGTTCCCTAACATAAAGAACCTGAAAAGAAAAAATGAAGTTAAGAGAAAGATAGATTGGGGTCCGGATACGGTTGAGCCGTATTGTGGACTTTATCTGAGATATGCCTCCATCGTCGCCCATGGTATTTTTAGTGCATAGTAATGAGCAGGCGGTACATACGCCACCGCTTGGTTGGGGCGAAGACAGAGGCTGGATTGCTAGTCGAGCTCCTGACGAGCTGGATTATCATTATGCGGGGTAGTTCGGACTCGTTTGACGGAGTCCGATGGCTTGACTGCCGATGTGGACTTCGGCTTGATAAGGCCGACCTACACTTCCGCTGCGAGGGCTGCGGTATGTTCTTCGGTACGGAGGGAGCGATCCATGTTTCCATGAACTGTTATAACACCGCATGGTCCAGGCATTTTGAGTTTTAGATAAGCATAATGCGGGACCGCGTTGGTGCAGGCAAACGTAGTTCGCCAGAGCAGTGCGTGATAGCCACTGCGGAAAGGGACGATGTCGAAGATTAAGTCTTTGCTTCGGAAGTTACTCGGCGAACCGAATATGATCTCCCTTTTGGGGATGTGAGTAGCGTACATCATATTCACCGTCTTGACTTCGGGGGAAATTTCTTCTGTCCCACTGTGTTTGGTGGACGGGGCTCCTCGTCATCATCCTCGCTGGGCAACCCTTTCCACGTGTGCTCGGAGTTTAATTTACCGGCCTGTTTGATGACCCAACAGCTTCTGTTGGTATTGGTAGTAGGCTTATCAGGGGTACCGTGAACCTGGCAAGGTCGATCGAGTATTCGGTCCAGGCTAGATGAATCGTCTTTGTTACTTTTGAATGGCCTCTTTCGTTGACCTAGCTTGGAGCCACTGAATCCGGAATTGACCGCCGTGTCTTCGGCATTTTCAGTGTTGCTCTGACGCTTGTTTTTATTGCATCGGGGCCTGCCATTTCTATGGTTTGCTTAGGAAGTGCCAGGATCACTGGTACCGTTGCTGCTATGGGCCAGCCAGCTATCTTTGCCTGTGCAAAAGCGGGTCATGAGTGATGTGTGGGCTGCCATGGACTTCGGCTTTTCTTGGTCGAGGTGTCGGGCAAGCCATTCGTCACGGATGCTGTGTTTGAAGGCTGCTAGAGCCTCGGCGTCCGGACAGTCGACAATTTGGTTCTTTTTGACTAGGAACGGGGTCCAGATTTTCTGGCTGATTCTCCGGGCTACTGGAATATGTGACTGACGTCATCGGCGTCCGGAGGTTGGATATAACTTCCCTTGAAGTTGTCTCTAAAGGCATCCTCCAGGTCTTCCCAGCTTCCAATAGAGTTTTCTCGGAGGTTGTTTAGCCAGTGCCGAGCTGGCTCCTTAAGTTTGAGGGGGAGGTATGCGATGGCATTTAGATCGTCACCGCGAGCCATGTGAATGTGGAGAAGGAAATCTTCAATCCATACTGCGGGATCTGTTGTGTAATCGTATGACTCGATGTTCATGGGTTTAAACCCTTCTGGGAACTGGTGCTCCATCACCTTATCGGTGAAGCATAGGGGGTGAGCGGCGCCTCTATATCGGGCCACGTCACGACGCAGTTCGGAAGGTGTCCGTATGCGGTTTTCGGCTCGGGTGAAGTTGTGTTTGTCGCGCTGGGCTTGATGCCCGTCATCTCGCGTTGGGGCCTGCCCCCTTGATCCGTATATTGATCTAGTCTGACCGGCTCTATTATCCAGGTCCTGTCGTAGGTCGTAAGTGTATCCTGCGGCTGTTGTCTCTCTACGTTTACGGCGGGGTGGTGCAGGCGGGTGTTTGGCTTGAGTTGCTGCTCTGTCCCGGTCATGTGGTGGTTGGTCAGGTCCGTCAGTAGCGGTACGCCTAGCCGGTATAGGCTCTGGGGCCTCATCGTCCAATTGGGGCAGCAGTTTGTGCTTCGGTAACTCTTGGCTGGGCGTTCGAGGCCGTATTCCTCGGCTGCCTGGACATCAGTCTACCTATCATTGAGCAGATCCTGATCAGCTTGAAGTTGTTGCTGCTCCTTTTTTAGGCTTCTTGTCGTGGCTATTAGCCGGCGCTTAAAGCGCTCTTGTTTGAACGGTTCCTCTGGCACGATGAACTCTTTGTCGCCTAGGCTCTCATCCTCTTCGGAGATCGGTACGTTGTTACTATCCTCCAAGCCCTCGTCCTCAAGGGGGTCGTCGGGGTTTACGTGCCCCTCCTCCCAATCATCATGTTCAAATGTTGGTTTGATGGGGGCTTCTTGGTCCTCGGCGTTATCTGGAGTATTGTTTTCTCCGGTGCCGGTAATGCTGTCTTTTTCTCGGTGCGGTTTAGAGCGGCGCCGCTGACGACGACGCTTTGGTGGTTCCACAGGAGAATTATTCTCGATTGGGTCCTTCCCACCTTCGCCGTCATCCTGTTTGGGTGTGTCCACCATATACACTTCATATGTGGAAGTAGCCGTCCAGCATCCGGTAAGCTACTAGTTCTGGCTCTGCTCTTCTCCGGCATCGTCGTCCATGCCGACGATGTCCTCGGAAGCGTAATTGAGCATGTCGGTAGAGTCCTCGACAGTGGCTATGAAGTGGGTGGTGGGTGGGACGTAAACTTCCCCGCTCTCAGCCCCTAGTGCGGGATGGGTATAGTTCGACAGCGATCCTTCTGTAATGATGAGAGATCACATTAAGTCTAGAGCCTCGTTTAGGAGTGGGGTCTGGACTGGGAAGCGAGAATCCATGGAGCAGGGCGGTGCAGGAGTTCCCTGCCCAAGCTCATATAACACATACCTCGAGAGTTTGGAGCTAGTGCAGAGAGGTGAGTCCGGCTCGACGAGGATAGAAGGATCCAAGAGTGATTCTTGGCCGGCCGGTGAAACGCCCCCTCCGTATCTCCGGTGTTGAGTTCTATGGCTGCGAAGCGTCCGGCGGGCTCTAAACTCCCATCTTCGGACTCGGCGAGGAGTTCCGGTTCTGATGCAGGAGCTGTGGCCGAGGCCGCGAACCCTTGGAAGATCAAGTCTCACTAGATATCAGTGAAGTAGTTTAGGTTCCTGATACTGATCTGATGACCAGAGGCATAGTTGTCGATCTGCTCCAGATGGCCAATCGAATTGGCACGCAGTGCAAAGCTGCCGAATACGAAGATTTGGCCAGGGAGAAAAGTCTCCCTCAGGGCAGAATTGTTGTGGATGGTTGATGGAGCCATCGAGCGTTCTAGCGATGACATAGTGGAACTCTCAATGAAAGCACCAATGTCGGTGTCAAAACTGGCAGATCTCGGGTAGGGGGTCCCGAACAGTGCGTCTAAGGATCGAAGTTAACAAGAAGGCAGGGGACATGATGTTTACCCAGGTTCGGGCCCTCTTGTTGGATGTAATTCCCTAATTGACTTTGATGAGTATAGGGGTTACAAGAGGTGATCTACCTCAAGATCGTAATGGCTAAACCCTAGATGTCTAGCCTATATGATTGTGTTCTTGCCTATGGACTAAGACCTCCGGTTTATATAGGCACCAGAGGGATCTATTGTTATACAAAGTCGGTTACAGAGGAGGGAAGGTACATGATCCGAACGCCAAGCTTGCCATCTATGCAAAGGAGAGTCCCATCCGGACACGGGGGAGATCCTTTTATCTTTGTATCTTCACGGCCCATCAGTCCGGCCCAAGTCACATAGCCAGGACGCCCAAGGACCCCTTAGTCCAGGACCCCCTTAGCGACCAGGGTGGAGGGCGCACCCAGGGGTGTAGGGCACGCCCCCTACCTTGTGGGCCCCTCGGTGACCCCTGACCTAGATCTTCCTTCTATATATTGGCAAATATTCCCAAACCACCAGAAGCGTCCACGAAAACTCTTTTTCACCGCCGTAACCTTTTGTTCCCGTGATATCACATCCAGGGACCTTTTTCGGCACCTTGCCGAAGGGGGATTCGATCACGGAGGGCATCTACAACAATTCTATTACCCTTCCGATGAAGCGTGAGTAGTCCACCACAGACCTACGGGTCCATAGCTAGTAGCTAGATGGCTTCTTCTCTTTGATTCTCAATACCATGTTCTCCTCGATGTTCTTGGAGATCTATCTGATGTAATCTTCTTTTGCGGTTTATTTGTTGAGATCCGATGAAATGTGGATTAATGGTCAGCTTATCTATGAATATTATTTGAATCTCCTATGAATTCTTATATGCATGATTTGGCATCCTTGTATTTCTCTTCGAATTATCGGTTTGGTATGGCCAACTAGATTGGTTTTTCTTGCAATGGGAGAGGTGCTTAGTTTTGGGTTCAATCTTGCGGTGTCCTCAGCCAGTGACAAAGTAGAGATAGCGAGGCTTGTATAGCATTCTTGCCATCGAGGATAAAAAGATGGGACAATCATCATATTGTTTGAGTTAATTCCTCTACATCATGTCATTTTAATTAATGCGTTACTCTGTTCTTTATGAACTTAATACTCTAGATGCAGGCAGGAGCTGGTCGATATGTGGAGTTATAGTAGTACATGCAGAATCGTTTCGATCTACTAGACACGGATGTGATGCCTATATTGCATAATCATTGCCTTGGGTATTGTCATAACTTTGCGCTTTTCTATCAATTGCTCGATAGTAATTTGTTCACCCACCGTATTATTTGCCTTCATGAGAGAAGCCTCTAGCGAAACTTATGCCCCCGGGTCTATTTTCCATCATATTAGTTTCAGATCTTCTATTATAAATCATATTAGTTTCTGATCTACTATTTTGCAATCTTGTGTTGTCACATCTATAAACCAAAAACCCAAAAATATTTTATCTTTTGTTTATCTATATCTATGAGATCTCACTTTTGCAAGTAACCGTGAAGGGATTGACAACCCCTTTACCGCGTTGGGTGCAAGTTGTTTGATTGTTTGTGCGGGTATTGGTGATTTGTGTGTTCTTCTCCTATTGGATTGATACCTTGGTTCTCAAACTGAGGGAAATACTCATCTCTAATTTGATGCATCATCCTTTCCTCTTTAAGGGAAGAACCAACGCATACTCAGGAAGTAGCAGGCAATGACAAGGCCATGCCGAACTGGTTCCCCCTGGCCCTCTCGGAGGCCTCTCGATGCTGGCTCCGCGACCTCCCGCACGCCTCGATCTCATCTTGGGGAGAACTCTGTGACTAGTTCGCCTCATGCTTCACGGCTTTGGCGCCCCACGCGGTCGCGTGCGTCATCAGCAGGTCACAGGCGCCTGCTTCTTGCCGCCACATCAAGCAGTTTCTCCATCGGCAGGGTGCTGCTCGGCCACAGCGCGAGGCTATGCAGGGCCATGCCAGGCCTGGAACCTACATCACCTTCGATTCAAGAGATCACCCGAAGACCACGGCCGCGGCAGGTGCCCTCCCCATGTTATGCACGCCCACCATCAGCAACATCACGGTGACCAAGACCCTCATCGACGGAGGCGCCAACCTGAACGTCGTTTTGGTGGAAACCTTCGACCGGTTTCAAGTGCCGTACGACTAGCTCCTTCCCACCAAGCCTTTCTTGGGGGTTGTCAAGGGCTCGGCCACCCCCTGGAGCAGATATGCCTCCCTGTCACCTTTGGCACGCGTGACAACTACCACACCGAGCTCATCGACTTTGATGTCACCGACGTCGGCTCCCGTACAACATCATCCTAGGGTATCCGGCCCTCACCAAGTTCATGGCGGTGACCCATCCAGGTTATGACATCGTCAAGATGTCGGGCAGCAGCAGCGTCATCACAGTGGTTGGGGATACGAAAGACGTGGTCCGTGTTCTCAAGCATGCCTACAGGGCCATGGCCGCTTCGTGCTCTGCTGTCGGGGGCGCTGCGGAATCTCAGAAGGCCGCACCCACGAAGAAAAAGCAATTGTTTTCTCAGTACCGGGCCAAGACAAAGCACGTGCATGTCGACATCGGGGGCTCGAGCCCCACCTTCACCAGTGGTGAGGGCCTTCCTCCGCACCACGAGGAGGCGCTAGTTGGCTTCCTGAAGGCCAACAAAGACGTATTCGCGTGGGAAGCATCCGACTTGGTTGGTGTCCCAAGGGAGGTAATTGAACACTACTTGATGGTGTGACGTGGTTCCCGCCCGGTGAAGCAAAAAGCGCAGCGTCAAGCACAAGAGGAGCAAGCATTCATCATCCAGGAGTTCGGCAAGCTCTAAGAGGCTGGCGTCATTCGAGAAGTACGGCACCCAGATTGGTTGGTGAATCTTGTGATCGTCCCCAAGTAAAGAGGGAAGGAGCACATGTGCATCAACTTCACGAGCCTCAACAAATCTTGCCCTCAGGACCCTTTCCCACTCCCGCGTATCGACCAGATCGTGGATGCCACTGCCGTGTGTGATCTGCTGTGTTTTTGGATACTTTCTCAGGATATCATCAAATCAAGATGGTGACAGAGGATATCGAGAAGACAACTTTCATCTCCCCGTGCAACGTGTACTGCTACACTTGGATGCCCTTCGGGTTGTGAAACGCTAGTGCAACTTTCCGGTGGCTGATGCACATCACGCTCGGGCCCCAGTTGGGGAGGAAAGTAGAGGCATACGCTGATGACATTGTGGTCAAGTCGTGGGAGGCGAGGAACCTAATCAAAGACCTGAAAGAAACATTTCGTAACCTGCACAACATAAACCTAAAGCTCAATCCGGAGAAGTTTGTATTCGGGGTCCCGTACGGCAAGCTGTTGGATTTCCTGGTGTCGCACAGAAGGATCGAGGCCAACCTCTAGAAAGTCAACAAAATAGAGAGGATGAGCCCGCCTCAGAACCTCCAGGAGATAGTAGCCCCTGAGACTCTGTTCGGCATTTCCCGAGGAAGGGCCAAACAGAGGATCGAATAACACTTCACATGAGCTAACACATATGTCTACTTGGATGAGCAGGCTGCAAAGCTGGCAGCAGCCTCGCATGCGGCCGAAGTCTCCGAACTGAAGCGGAGGCTGGAGGCAAAACAAGGTATGTTATACCGAAGCATATCTGAACTGATATGAGTTCCACTTTGTTATTTGACTGAGATTTATGTTTATGCTCATAGCTGACACGTCTGAGGTCGAAGCCCTCAAGAGTGCACTAACGAGGCCAAGAAGGAGGCGGTCGAGGAATGAACCGCCCTCCAAAAGCATGAGGCGAGGTTGGATGAAGTACAACAAGAGCTCATAGATGCTATAAGAAAATGTGAGTCTCTGGAGAGCAGGGTGTCGGATCAAGAATCCAAACTTACTACGGCGCTCCAAGGTACGAAGGAGGCCCGGGTTGAAGACCAAGGTGCCTATCAGGAGATCCGCGAAGCAAGAAGATCGCGGTAGGTAAGACTTTTAATATGCAAAGCAAATACGTAAGGAGGAAGTATACCTTTCTAACACACATTTGGAGTTATCCAGGACCGTTTGCGGATCTGCCCCGAAGTGTTGCAGATGCTGCGGTTTCTTCCAAGCCTAAGAGGGGAGCTCAACAGAGAAACTGTTCTAGTAACAGTACCTTGAGCCGGAGCAGCCCTTGCCCCTCAGCGATCAGCTGAAACAGCTGACCGAGCTACATAGGATGGCCGAACTGTCCATGAAGGATGTCATAGTCCATCTCTGGCCAGCCGAACCAATACCTAATAGCTACTTTGGGCTTGTTAAGTGGCTAGCCGGTGCCTGCCCAAGGTTAGATGCTAGAAAGCGGTCGGTCTGCATCGAAGGTGCCCGGATGGCCTTCGCGTACAGTGGGCAAAGATGAATGCCACCAGTCTTGAAACCGAGGGGCGCCTGTGGGCAAGGAACATCATATGCCAGAGAAGTATTTCAACGACGTCCTTGAAGGATCCCGCATCATAGAGGGCCTGTTTTTGAAGGATATCATTTTTGAATGAATGTATCTGTGATGCTCAAACTTTGTAATGAAAAAAAATCATTCATATAATTATAGTCTTGTTTCCTCTGAAATTATTTATCCTCCATTGCGACCGTTTATTAAATCTGAGAGTTGGCCAGTCGTCGGCTTCAGCCCCTCACGTAGATACTACGGGGGTGTTCAGAATAGCACAAAAACACACTTAACCCAACTATTTGGTCCTTGAAGGAGGTGCTAGTGCGTCGGACCGGGCAATCAGACGATGCGGCTTTATCACTCTCACTTAGCCATAGGAGTTTGACGATAGAATTGTAGGCGCAACCCCTGGTATTGTTCGGTGATCTGAACTCGAGCGCTGTAAACACCTGACCAGGTAAAACCCAGTACTTCGTGTGACACGGAAAAAGTCGCAAGAGATTTATACTGAGTCACCGAATAGCTGACCAGCTCTCGCCGCATCATGATAGTCAGTTTTCGGCTTTCTCTATTGAGGTGTTATCCGGCCAACTAGAAACACAATCGCAGTAGTTCTCCCTTTAATTCCTTACCCGAACAATCGAAACGTAAGGTAGTGACCACAGGAGCCGGGCAACCCAACTATTGACCCAAGACATGATTCGGACCTGATTCGGGACGCCGAATTACACTTGTGAAATTGTTCGGACTTATAGTAAATTTAATACATGTACATGGCTGAATGGAGCCCCTGGCAATTTAGGTCAAGTCAAGGTGTACTTGACAATCATATGATAAAGAAGAAAAAATACAGAATAAGGAATAAACCAGTGCCAAGTAATTTGGGTGGAAAAATGTTTCCATTATAGTTTGATTGATACATCAAAACATATTTGTATAGATGATGCTATAAGAATTGATTCAATTTTACATGCCTAGTGAAAGGGAAAGCTGTGTACAGGTATTTAATAAAAAGGGGGGAGGTGATCTTGAAAGATCCTTTAGGTACGCCGCCGTACATCTGCGCTGCTTTTTGCCTTGGTCTGTGATCCTTTGAGAGGATTTAATGAATAAGTTTTCCTAAGGGGCCGGATAAAGGGCCCTTTACACCATAAAAAGGGTCATGTGGGTTGTCAAGAACCTGAAAAGAAAAAAACGAAGTTAAAGAGAAAGATAGATTGGGGTCCGGATACGGTTGAGCCGTATTGTGGACTTTATCCGAGATATGCCTCCATCGTCGGCCATGGTATTTTTAGTGTGTAGTAATGAGCATGCGGTACATACACGCTGCTTGGTTGGGGCGAAGACAGAGGCCGGATTGCTAGTCGAGCTCCTGACGAGCTGGATTATCATTATGCGGGGTAGTTCGGACTCGTTTGACGGGGTCTGATGGCTTGACTGCCGATGTGGACTTCGGCTTGATAAGGCCGACCTGCACTTCCGCCGCGAGTGCAAACCGAAGGATGAGCACAAGGAGGCTTCCCTAGAAGAGGTACATAAAATCAAAAAACCCTTCCTGGTCTAGGAATTGCAGCACATCCCACGGGGCGCGAACAACGAAATAGATGACATCACCAAGAGGGTGTCCGCCGTGAGCCCCAAAGGCCCGGCGTCTTCGAGGAGAGGCTCCACAAGCCGTCAGCCCCCCCCCCCCCGGCTATGGGCCCGACATTTCTCAGGGAGGAGCTGTCGTCGGCCCCAACCTCATGAGCCCCGGCTTGTGGCCTGACCTCAGGAGCCCGCCTACTCCTGGCACTAGAACCTTAGGCGGGCTGCTGGACTGAGGAGTTCAAGGCGTACCTACTCCGTGGCACCTTGCTAGATAAGGAGGAGGACGCGGAGCGTGTGGTCCGCCAGGCCACTACTTATTGCTTGCAGGATAGCGAGTTTTACCGGCGATGCCCCAACGACATCTCGCTATGGTGCATGTCCGAAGAACAGGGGTGCGAGTTGCTGGACGATATCCACAGGAGGAACTGCGGGCACCACTCCTCATCGCGCACCCTCGTGGGCAAGGTGTTTTGCAACGGTTTCTACTAGCCGACGGGGCTCAACGACGCCACCGAGCTGGTGTGATCCTACGAGGCCTGCCTGTTCCACGCCAAGTAGATTTACCAGCCCGCGCAAGGTATCCAGACCATTCCGCTCTCATGGTCGGTCGCGGTCTTGGGGCTAGACATCCTGGGCCCATATCCTCCAGCAGCCGGTAGATACCGCTACCTCTACATCGCCATTGACAAGTTCACCAAATGGGCGGAGGTGGAGCCCGTACGCACCATCCCCGCTGGCTCAGCCATCAAGTTCATCAAGGGCCTCGTGAGCCATTTCAGTGTACCCAATCATATCATTACTGACAATGGCTCCCAGTTCACGAGCAACCCCTTCAGGACGTACCGCGCTTACCTTGGAACGCAGATATGCTACGCTTTAGTGGTGCACCCACGGAGCAACGGACAAGCTGAGCGCGCCAATGCGGAGGTCCTGAGGGGCCTCAAGGCAAGGAGCTTCAAGAAGAAGCTCGAGGCCTGCGGTAGGGGTTGGCTCGATGAGCTTCAGTTCGTGCTGTGGTCTATCCACACTAGTGCGACTAAGCCCACCGGCGAGACCCTGTTCTTCCTCGTCTACGAGGCTAATGCGGTCCTCCCACACGAGGTCAGCATTCGCTCCCCGCGGGTCCTGGCATTCGAAGAGGCGCATCAGGATACCTTGCGGGGAACATACCTCATTCTCCGGGAGGAAGCCCGACGGCAAGCCTTGCTCCATGCAGCGAGGTACCAGCAGGCACTGTGGCATTACCACTGCCGCAGCGTCCGCTCGTGGACCCTCGAGGTGGAAGACCTCGTCCTGAGGCTGGTCCTTTCTAGGGAGGGACTTCACAAGCTCTCTCCCATGTGGGAGGGCCCGTTAAGGGTCGCCCGCGTCTCCAGGCCTGGCGCCGTACGCTTGGAGACGCTAGATGAGGTCCCCATCCAGAATGCTTGGAACATCCAGCACCTCCGGAGATTCTACCTGTGACACTCTCACGTAATAATGAGTGAGGCTGTACACGCCTCGGAGTCTCTTGAGTGCCGCCCCTGGGCCTCACGGGGGCTCCCACCCACGCCTAAGTGGAAGCCCCATGCTCCACGCTGGCGGACGACACGGTTAATCAGCGACTATGCCCAGTGAGGGAGTCCAGGATTAAGGGGTCCTCGGGCGTCCAGCCTATTGGCATGGGCCGGACTGACGGGCTGTGAAGATACAAGACCGAAGACTCTCACCCGTGTCCGGATAGGACTCTCCTTGGCGTGGAAGGCAAGCTTGGCGTTCGGATATTTAGATTCATTTCTCAGTAACCGACTCTGTATAACCCTAGTCCCCTCCGGTATCTATATAAACCAGAGGTTTTAGTCCATAGAGGCAATCATAATCATACAGGCTAGACTTCTAGGGTTTTATACATTACGATCTCGTGGTAGATTAACTCCTGTAATACTCATATTCATCAAGATCAATCAAGCAGGTAGTAGGGTATTACCTCCATAGAGAGGGCCCAAACCTGGGTAAACCATCGACCTTAGATGCATAGTTCGGGACCCCCTACCCGAGATCCGCTAGTTTTGACACCGACATTGATGCTTTCATTGAGAGTTCCTCTGTGAGGTCGAAGACATGATTGATGGATCACCTTGTTATCAAGGACAATATCACCTTCAGAGGAGCCGTGACCTTAGGCCAAACCCTCCGGCTGGGCGGCTTTACCATGACCGCCCATTCGGCCGTTGCACCGATGATGACTTCTCGGGTCGTCGAAAATCGTCTCCGTGTCGACTCCGAATACTCCAAACGGATGGATCTGACGGAGCTGTCGTCTTTAAATGAACTCCTGGATCGCATCGTCGCCTTGGGGGTCGCTACAGACTACGATCAGATTGGGCTTAAACCCGATGAGAGAGAAATCAAATCTCCGCCGATCAACCATCAGATAGCGGTAGTGGAGGAGCAATACAACAACTCTTCCTCTATATTGAGGATGAAATATGTTCGGATTTCTGAGCTCAAAGAACCGGATACCCGCCCGCGGAAAGACGTGCCCCGTACTTTGAACCTAGAGTCGGACGGTGGACCTGAAAAATTGGTTGATATCCCGCAGCCCGAATTGTTAAGCTCGGAAGTTTCTCGAACTACGGGTCACGGATTGGGTCAGGGTTCGGACTTAAATCCACCCACCCACCGAGATAGATGCGATCTTATGCACATACGACAACAGTCTCAAGAAACAGTCCATCACTTTTGGGCCAGATTCCTCCTTATCAAAGACAAGATCAAAGACTGTTGCGATGAAGACGCGATCTCATTATTCTGCAACAATTGCACTTCGCTGATTTGACAACCATAGTACAGAAGTACTGCGCAATTGAAAGTGCCTGGAAAACTCAGGCGGCTCCTTGGGAGCCTCCAGTTTCCACTCAACCCCTCGTCCGGGCAAAAAGGACGCACCCTCATCAGTCGCCCGATCCAATAGTAAAGAAATCAAAGCCCACTACGAGGCGCGAAGCCGTTCTGGAGGGATGGCTCGATAGGCCCTGCAAAATACACACAATGTCGGATAGCATACCAACCCACAGCCTTAGAGCATGTTGGATACTCCCGCAAGTGGCCAAGAGCGGCGAGGATCTCCTCACCAAAAATATCGCAGAGCAACATCCCACTGAAAACGACGACCTCAGAGTATTGACGGTCTTCGAGACTTTCGCTTCCAACAATAGGCGCAAAAGGGCACTCCACAGCCTCGCTAAAGTCTGCCAAGTCGCAGCAATAGACCCCTAGAACAACATGACCATAAATTACAATGCCGGTGACAAACCAAAATTCAGGACAATCTAGGCACCAGCCGCCTTAGTCCTCAGTCCAATCATGGACGACTTTCGGCTTACCAAAGTGCTCATGGACGGCGGCAGCAGACTAAACCTCCTTTACAAGGAGACTCTCAACAAAATGGAAATAGACAAGAGCCACATTGATCAAAGTAGCATGACCTTCTGAGGAATCATTCCCAGTCGTGCAAAGGAAAAATCACATTCGATGTGATATTTGGCACGCCGGATAATTATGGGTCCGAAGAGATAACCTTTCAAGTGGCCCTTTTCAAAAGTGGATATCACGCTTTATTAGGGTGAGAAGCATTTGCACGCTTCCAAGCTATACCCCACTACGGGTACATGAAGCTCAAAATGCCCAGGCCCAATGGTATTATCACTCTTGCCACTGATCCGGACATAGCACGCCGCGCCGAAAAAAAAACCACAGCCCTGGCCCTCGAGGCATTGTCTGAAGCCCTTGCGGCTGAAGAGTTAACTACACTATGCTCCATGGTGGATAGGAACAATGTAATCTTGGACAAGCAACCCAAATCCACCTCCTTCAAACCAGCAGATGAAATAGTCAAATTTCAAGTCCACCCGACGGACCACAAGAAGACAGCATCCATCGGGGCATAACTGGACCCAACGGTTGATGCCGCACTGCGAGTGTTCCTACGCGAAAATTGGGACATATTCGCCTAGCACCCTTCTGATATGCCAGGGATCCCACGCAGGCTGGCTGAACATAGCCTAAACATACTGAAGTGTATAAGCCGGTCAAGCATAAATTGCAGCACTTTTCCGAACACAAACGACAAGCTATGGGGGAGGAGCTAGCCAAGTTACTCGAGGCCGGATTCATCAGAGAAATAAAACACCCGGACTGGCTAGCAAACCTGGTGATGGTACCAAAGAAGGATAAATCATGGCGCCTATGTGTCGATTTTGAAGATCTCAACAAGGCCTGCCCTAAGGATCCCTCCTCCCTCCCCAGCATCGACCAGATTATCGATTACTGCAGGACACGACTCACTGTGTTTCCTCGACGCATACTCCGGATACCATCAAATCAAGATGAAGGATTCTGATCAAGTAGCAACAACATTTATTACCCCATACGGGCCTTTCTGCTTCAACATTATGCCCTTTGGGCTCAAAAATGCCGGCGCCATCTACCAACGCATGATTCAAACATGCCTGGAGAATCAAATTGGCAAGACAGTCGAAGCATATGTGGATGACGTAGTCATCAAAACTAGACACGTCGAGTCATTAATAGATGATCTCCGTCTCACATTCGACAACCTCCGTACATATGACATCAAGCTCAATCCGTAAAAGTGTGTTTTCGGCGTCCCCCCTGGAAACCTTCTGGGATTCATCATTTCCAATAGAGGAATTGAGGCGAACCTAGCCAAAATCTAAGCTTTGTCGCAGTTGGCTATGCCAACAGACCTTAAACAAGTCCAAAAACTAGCCGGATGTGTGGCAGCTTTAAGCCGCTTTATCTCCAGTCTAGGAGAAAAAGCATTGCCACTTTATCGCCTTCCCCGATGCACCGATCACTTCGAGTGGACGGACGCGACAATAGTCGGACTGGAAGAAATAAAGGCTCTTTTAGCGAGCAATCCAATCCTGGCCGCACCGAATGTCGGTAAACCCATGTTATTATACATATCGGCAACACACCAGGTAGTGAGTGCGGTGCCTGAGGGAGTCCTGGATTAAGGGGTCCTCAGAGAGCCGGACTATATACTTTGGCCGGATTGTTGGACTATGAAGATACAAGATTGAAGACTTCGTCCCGTGTTTGGATGGGACTCTCCTTTGCATGGAAGGCAAGCTTGGATATTCGAATGTGTAGATTTCCTTCTCTGTAACCGACTTTGTGTAAACCTAGCCCCCTCTAGTGTCAATATAAACTTGAGGGTTTAGTCCATAGGAGGAGAACAATCATAATCATAGGCTAGCTTCTAGGGTTTAGCCTCTACGATCTCATGGTAGATCAACTCTTGTAATACTCATATCATCAAGATCAATCAAGCATGAAGTAGGGTATTACCTCCATCGAGAGGGCCCGAACCTGGGTAAAACATTGTGTCCCTTGCCTCCTGGTACCATTAGCCTTAGACGCACAGTTCGGGACCCCCTACCCGAGATCCACCGGTTTTGACACCGACATTGGTGCTTTCATTGAGAGTTCCACTGTGCCGTCCCGATAGGGCTTGATGGCTCACCTCATTATCAAGGATAACATTACCTCCAGAAGATCCTTGGCTGTAGGCCAAACTCTCTAGCTAGCCGATTTCGTCATGGCCGCCCGTTCGGCCATCGTGCCGACGATGACATCACAGGTCATCAAAAGCAACCTCCGCGTCAGCCCGGAATTCACAGAGCAGATTGATCCAATGGAGCTCTCCTCCTTTAACGAGCTCTTGGACCGCATCGCCGCCCTGGCGGTCTCAACGGATTATGATCGGATCGGGCTTAAACCCGACCTAAGGGAGATTAACTGTCCGTCGGTCACCCATCAGATAGCGGTGGTGGAGGAACAAAACGGGAACTCTTCCTCTACTTTGAGGACGAACTATGTCCGGATTCCCGAGCTCTCTGAGCCGGGTACCCATCTACGAGAGAACATGGCCCAGGCTCCGAACTTAGAATCAGACAGCGGGCCAAAGCCCGAGCCGCCAAGCTCAGGAGCTCCTTCACCCCTGGGTTCCAGATTGGGTCAGGACGTGGACTTAATTTCACCCACCCACCCAGAATGCAAGCGATCTTTCCCATATCAAACAAGAGCCCCAAGAGACAGTACACCACTTCTAGGCCAAATTCCTCCTTGTAATTAGCAAGGTTAAGGACTGTGACGAGGAAGACGCAATCTCATTCTTTTGCAAAAATTGCATGTACAAGGAAATTCTCAATGCCATAAGTCGCCGTGACATAGCACACTTTGCCGACCTGGCGGCCATAGTACAGAAGTACTGCGCGATGGAAAGCGCCTGGAAGACCCAAACAAAATTCTGGGATCCTCCGGCCCTAACTAAACCCCTCGTCCGAACTAAAACGGTGCACTCTCGCAAGTCACCCGATAGAATTACAAAGAAGCCAAAGCCCTCTACATGGCGTGAAACCATACTGGAGGGATGGCTCAACAGGCCGTGCAAAATTCACACCATACCAACACACAGCCTTAGAGCATGTTGGATACTCCTGCTGGTGGCCAAGAGCGGCGAGGACCTTCTCATCAACAATACCACAGTGCACCATCCCGCAGAAAATAACAATACAGTACTGACTGTCTTCGAGACTTTCGTCCCAAATAACAGGCGCAAGCAAGCACTCCGCAGCCTCACCGAAGTCTGCCATGTCGCAGCAATAAACCCGTGGAATGATACGGCCATAACCTTCAACGCCAGCGACAAACCTCAATTCCGAACGGTCCGAGCACCAGCCGCTCTGGGTTTTAGTCCAATAGTTGACAGATTCTGGCTTACTAAAGTGTTGATGGACGGCGGCAGCGGATTAAACCTCATCTATGAGGAAACTCTTAACAAGATGAAAATAGATAAGAGCCGCATTGAGCAAAGCTGCACAACCTTCAGGGGAATCATCCCTAGTTGGGAGGCCTGATGCGCAGGGAAAATCACATTGGATGTGTTATTCGGCACACCGGAGAATTATAGGTCTGAAGAAATCACATTCCAAGTGTCCCCGTTTAGCAGTGGATACCACGCCCTTTTGGAGCGAGACGCATTCACAAGCTTCCAAGCTATACCCCATTACGGGTACATGAAACTCAAGACGCCGGGGCCCAATGGAATCATCACTCTAGCCAGTGATCCGGCATAGCATTCTGTGCCGAAAATAAAACTGCCGCACTAGCCCTGGAGGCATTATTCGAAGCCTTCGTGGCCGAAGAGTTAACCGCGCTACGTTCCGGAGTGGACAGGGACGACATGATACTCGACAAACGACCCAAGTCCACCTCTTTTAAGCCAGCAGACGAAATAATAAAATTCTAGGTCCACCCAACGGACCCTACAAAAACAGCATCAATTGGGGAACAACTGAACCCCACGATAGACGCTGCACTACGAGAGTCCCTGCGCGAGAATTGGGACATTTTCGCCTGGCATCCTTCAGACATGCCAGGTATCCCATGTAGGCTAGCCGAACATAGCCTAAACATACTAAAGGGATGCAAGCCGGTCAAGCAGACTCTTCAGCGCATTTGAGAACCCAAGCGACAAGCCATGGGAGAGGAGCTAGCCAAGCTACTCGAGGCCGGTTTCATTAGAGAAATAAAACATCCGGATTGGCTAGCAAACCTAGTGATGGTACCAAAGAAGGACAAATCCTGGCGCCTATGCGTCGATTTCAAAGACCTTGACAAGGCTTGCCCTAAGGATCCCTTCCCCCTCCCCCACATCGATCAAATTATTGACGCTACCGCAAGACATGATTCATTGTGTTTCCTCGACGCATACTCCGGATACCATCAAATCAAGATGGCAGAGTCCGATCAAGCCGCAACGGAATTTATCACTCCATACGGTCCCTTCCGTTTTAACACCATGTGTTTCGGGCTCAAAAATGCCGGTGCAACCTATCAACGCATGATTCAGACATGCCTGGAAACACAAATCGGCAAAACAGTGGAGGCTTATGTAGACGACGTGGTCATTAAAACCAGACACATCGAATCATTAATAGATGACTTGAGGCTTACGTTCGACAATTTCTGAACATACGACATCAAGCTCAACCCGGAGAAATGCATTTTCGGCGTACCAGCCGGAAAACTCTTAGGCTTTATTGTCTCTAATAGAGGAATCGAAGCAAATCCGGCTAAAATCCGAGCTCTGTCACAGTTGGCTACCCCAACAAACCTCAAGCAAATCCAGAAATTAACTGGATGTGTGGCTGCCCTTAGCCGCTTTATCTCCCGATTAGGAGAAAACGCGCTACCTCTTTATCGCCTTCTTCGACGCACCGAACACTTTGAGTGGACGGATGCGGCCATGGCAGGGCTGGAGGAAATAAAAGCCCTCTTGGCCACCAATCCAATTCTGGCAGCGCCAAATGTAGGCGAACCCATGTTGCTATACATAGCTGCAACACACCATGTTGTAAGCGCAGTGCTCGTCATCGAACAAGAGACAGATGGACATAAATTCTCATTACAAAAGCCGGCATACTACGTATCCACCATCCTCACTCCATGCAAGTCACGGTACCCACATTATCAAAAGATAGCATACGCGGTCTTCATGGCATCCCAAAAACTACGACACTACTTCCAAGAGTGTTCAATCATGGTCGCCTCCGAAGTACCACTCAATGATATAATAAATAACCGCGATGCCACAGGCCGGATTGCAAAATGGGCTATCGAGCTCCACCAATTCGACATAACATACAAACTACGGCGGGCCATTAAGTCGCAAGTACTGGCTGACTTCATCGCCGAATGGACAGAAGCCAAACTCCCTAAAGAGTACGGCGCGTACTCGAATTGGATCATGCACTTTGACGGCTCTAAGATGCTAGCTGGTCTAGGGGCTGGTGTCGTCCTGACGTCCCCCACTGGAGATACAATCCAATATGTACTCCAAATAATTTACACAGATTCCAACAATGCAACAGAGTATGAGGCTCTGTTGCATGGTCTTCGGATGGCAGTCTTCATGGGCGTTCAACATCTTGAAGTACGCGGGGATTCAAACCTCGCAATATCCCAAATAAACGGAGACTTCGATGCCAAGGACCCAAAAATGGCGGCTTACCGTAATGTCGTCCTCAAAATGTTAGCTCGATTCAAGGGGCTCGAATTCCACCATGTGGTTCGAGAAAACAATCAAGCGGTGGATATTCTCGTCCGCATCAGCGCTAAACATGACCCCGTCCCACCAAATATCTTTTTGGAAAGGCTGTTCAAGACATCTGTGGTATGGTATGGGGAGTCTGGCAATACTAATCCAAATCCGCATACAACCCCAGATCCCAAACAATCTGACGCAATCGGAGGCTCCGCCACCAAAATTACACCCTCCACCCACGTGATCATGGCGGTCATCGCCCCGTGGACAGAACCCTTCCTGGCTTACTTAAATAGGCAGGAACTCCTGGACGACCAAAATGAGGCACGCTGCATTGTGCGGCGCTCTAAAGCCTACAAAGTCCACGAGGGAGAGCTTTATAAGAAAAGCGCAACCGAAGTACTCCAAAGGTGCATCTCCGAAGAGGAAGGGCGGCAGCTCTTGGCTGAAATTCATGCCGGACTCGGCGGCCACCATGCCGCGGGTCAAGCACTCGTAAGCAAGGCCTTCCGTACAGGTTTCTACTGGCCAACAGCCCGAGCAGACGCACAAGACCTTGTCCAACACTGTGTCGATTACCAGCCTTTTGCAAATCAAAGCCATACGCCGCCCACCGCCCTCCAAAAAATCCCCATCACTTGGCCCTTTGTGGTCTAGGGACTCGATATGGTCGGACCCCTTAAAGGAGGAAGCCATAAAAAGAAATACATGTTGGTCATGGTCGATAAATTCACCAAATGGATAGAAGCCAAACTAGTTAAAACGGCCAAATCGGACCAGTGATAGACTTTATATCCGGGGTCGTACACCGCTACGGTGTACCCCATAGCATCATCACCGATAACGGCTCTAACTTTACAGCTGATGAGGTGAAAACGTGGTGCAGCTAAATGGGCATAAAACTTGATTATGCTTCCGTCTATCACCCCCAAACAAACGGTTAAGTCGAACGAGCGAACGGTCTTATTATGAGCGGCATCAAACCCAGACTAGTGCAATCCTTGAAGGAATCAGATACGCACTGGGTCGAGGAGCTTGACTCCATTTTATGGGGGCTGTGGACCACGCTGAATCGCATAACCGGATACACACCATTTTTTATGGTGTATGGCGCAGAGGCAGTGCTACCCTGCGATATCATCCATGATTCACCTAGAGTGCGCTTGTACGAAGAGAGAGAAGCTGATCTGGATTGGTAGAACAGCTTAGATGCCCTGGAGGAGGAGCGCGACATCGCGAAGGCCTGTTCCGCATTCTATCAACAGCAAGCTCAAAGGTATCAAAGCAGAGAAGTGCGGGCCAAAACCTATAACATTGGTGAACTCATTCTACGCCTACCAGAGAAGAAAAAGGACAAGCTCAAGCCGAAGTGGGAGGGCCCCTTCATCATCGACAAAGTTCTCACTGGAGGTGCATACCGTCTGCGTGATGCATCAGACAAACGACTCGAGCCGAACCCATGGAAGCGGCCAGACTCCAAAGATTCTACGCCTAGTGCCGAACTCCGTGTTTGTATCCTTACCCCCACCTTCCCTATTCAATTATATCCCCTCTCTCCTTTTATATTTATATCCTTTTATACTTGAGTATGCTTCGACCGCACACTCTAGCCGCGCTATGCGCGCTCATCATACTTGGGGGCTTCTTCTATAGAAGCTTATTTGTCTTGTGGGCTTCATGCCCATCACATATGCGTCACTTCTCCGTATGTGCCTTTTTCACCACTATATTCATCGATATGACTTAAGTTTTGGCCAAGCTGGGTTGCCTGGCTCTTGTGTTTATGCCCTACGTTCCCGTTAATTCAGCTAGGGCATAAGGGGAGCACCTCTGCGATTGTTACTGTCGGATTAGCCGGATGTGTACCTCAGACTGGGTGAAGCCAAAAGATAGCGCTCTTGAGAGAATATTCGGGCGATGAACAAAAGATGTATTTTATCTATTACCAAACATGCCCCCAGATGCTTATATCCTGCGTAAATTTTCGTAGTTCAGACATGCATATCAATGCATGCACACCCAGGGAAAGGAACCCTTAACGGAACTATTCTCCCTGGAAGATGTTTCTTACTACCCATGTAATATAACATAACTAGTTGGGTACTTGTCTGTTCAAGCACTTATGACCACTACGCCTGGTTTCCATGCGTGCCCCGGTTTTCACATAACCGAGCGGGTATTCGGATACACTCCGGACTGTCGGGTCCGGAGGTTGAAGCGAAAAGGTCGGCCAAGACAAATGATTTACAATCCGGCTAGGGACAAAATATGTCCTTTGAAGTACAATGTCACTTAGACTGACTGAATTTTTCTTCTATACCATCCAACAGGGTGTCTAGCCTACAGTCCTGTTGGGAATACTTAGCTGCTAATGCTACTTGGTCATACACCAGATGTATAGGGATCTCCTTCCCATCCGACCCTATAGGTCCGACCTCGGTCTTATGGTTCGGGTCAGCCTTGGTGTACCGCGTCTTCACCATCGCCTAGGCCTCCCTTGCGCCTTGTCGGCAGGTCGATATCTTCCATAATCGGAAGTGCTGTGGCGCTCCCTTGAGTAACTCGAGAAGCTCACCCATGCCTCCTGGAAGGGAGGCGGATGGCCACAAGGCTTGGGCAATGTCCCGCATGACCTGTCGAACTTGTTCGTGCAGTTGTGAGAGCTCCGACAGAAGATCGCCCGCAGACCCGGGCATCTCCTCTTCAGGACGACCTGTCATCATGCCTGCAGACATAATTCTATTAGCATGCTTCTACGCCGAACTTCATAGTGGTTCGTCAGAACACTTACTGAATATACCGCGTCGAAGCTTCTTATTCTCCTTCACGGAGTTAGCAAGTTGGGCCCGAACATCCTTCAATTCGACGTCCAGCCGGACATTTGCGTCCTGGAGAATATTTTTCTCCTTTATAACCTTGGTAAGCACACGCTGGCCAGCCTTCAGCTATCAGCGAACATGTTGCTCATCCTCTGGTACGATCTCCGGATTGCCTCCGGGATTGTCTGCAAGTTCTCTTGTTAGAATCAGATTCTTGCCGAATACTTAAACGGGTATATATCATGACATTACTCTTGTTTAAACGCAAACATTACCAGATGGGGCCTTCATAGACTCCTCCATCACGGCGGTTGCGGCCCGTAGTTGGGCCTTGCATTCCTCCAGCTCTATGGATAGCTGGGTAGTCTTCTCTGTCAGAACCTATGCACACAAAGGATCCTTAAATTAGTTGTGCCAACTATTTCAAGTCTCAGGGGCTACTGATATATACACTTATCAAATTTACTTACCCGTATATCCTTCACGTACTGGTCCGTGGGCCCTGGCTAGTCCACCTTGAGCAGCGGATGTATGCGTCCCCTGAGTTGAAGGCGTCGAACGCCTCTTCAGAGAAATTAGGGTCGCATAGTGCGGCTCGTCGGCGCCTATGGTTTATGGCACTCTCCACTTCAGAGTTGATAGAGGAAAATCTATCCGCATCCTCTGTAGGAGGATCGTCCGCATTGACCTCCACCCTTGAGTCCGGCCTCGGAGTCTGGCTAGAGGAAGCGTGACTGGCAGGCTCTCCGGATGCAGTCTGGCGAGCACTCTTTCAGTCAGAAGGCAGAAGACATCGTTATATTTTAACAATGATGACTGTGTGGCAGGTTTTCAAAGCATACCTTTGCAACGGTGTCTCGGTCCTGACCGCCTTTCTTTTAAGCCTACCCGGCTTCGGTGTCCCTTGTTGGCGAGTCACCGCGGGTTCAGCTTGGCACCCTGACGGCCTTCCCTATAAGACGTAACACAGGTATGGTGGGTGAAGTGTAAAGAGGGAATCCTTTTCGGAAGTCGGGACTGTAGATTTACTTACCTGGGATACAGGAAGTAGGCCAGGATAATCTGCTATGATGTCCACCATCACACCATCGCGGCTCAGCTGGTAAAATGTCCTGTCAACAAGCTCCACAAACGTATCCAGATCTTCTTTGAGTCCGGGGTCGAGAGCCCAGTTAGGGTCCTCTGGCTGTGGAGGCGGGCCGTGAACATCCTTCATGGCACTTCACATTTCCTGCTATGAATTGACGAACTAAACATCTGTTCTAAAAACGAGGAAAAGATTGGAATAAAAAATAGCGACTCACCCAGCTCGGGGGGTTGTACATGGAGAATCCATCCCGTGGCTTAATATGGATGAACTCCTCCTCTTCTCCTTTGAACAAATCGGACAGTATTTTCACTAGAGCAGCGGGAGAGTCCGGCCCTTTACGGCCGTAGCGGGTGGCATCATCTTCTCCATTGAAGTGCCACATGGGTTTTCCCCGATATTGAAGTGGCTGCATTCCCCGCATTATACATATAGACATGACTTCGATAATTGTCAGTCCTGATTTGGCCAATGTATGTATATTGTCCATCAGGAAAAGGATCTCTTTGTTATCTTCCTCCTAGGGGCTCCTGGGGCGCCAGCTGTGGTGTTTCTTCAGCGAGGCATTTACGAACTCCGGAAGGCCCTTTCGGACAGGGTCTAGAAGAGGGACGTACTCCATGTAGAACCATTTCGAGGGCCAATCCTTGGATGTCTTCTTCGGGGTGCCAGATAGATATCTGGTCCCAGCGATGCGCCATATTTCGGCTCCGCCCACTTGATATACCGACCCCTCCTGAGTACGGGGTACAAGGCAGAATAGCCTCTTCCACAGCTAGAAATGTGCTTCGCAGCCCAGAAAAAGCTCGCAGAAGGCAACATAGCCTGCGATGTGCAGTATGGAAGCTGGGGTAAAGTTGTGCAGCTAGAGGCAGTAGAACTCCAAAAGCCCGTGGAGGAAGGGATGGATTGGGAATCCGAGCTCCCTCAATAAGTAGGGGACGAAGCAGACCCGCTCTCCCTTGGATGTGTTTGGAAAGCTCTCCGCTTGCTCCCTGCCATTATAGGTGGCTAGTCCGGCTCGGACGGGGACCATGTATGCAGGTGGGAGAAACCCATTGGTCTGCAACTCTACTAAATGGCTGTGGGGAACAAAACATCTCTCCTAGTCGCCTGGCCTAGTGCTAGAGGAGCGAGAGGAGGAACCACGACGACCAACCATGATGGTGTGGATTTTTTCGGGCGCGATTTGATGAAAGATCGCTGGGAGGAGATGGTGTGATTTCGATCTGAGAATCCTTAATTCTTTTATAGAAGATTTACTCGCATGTTTGGGGTGGCAAATGTAAAACTCCCTTGACCTCTCGCATTCGCTTGACATGTGTAAACAGCCATAATTAAAGCACAGAAGTCGAGGAGCGGCATTGATAAGAAGCAGGACACTGCTGATTACAACAATGCTCTAGAGGATTTAGAGAAGAACCCGCCTTGCAATGCCAAAGACAATTTGCACACCGGACTCATCGTCATTGAAGCCTGGTTTTGGGGCTACTGAGGGAATCCTGGATTAAGGGGTCCTCAGACAGCCAGACTATATACTTTGGCTGGACTGTTGGACTATGAAGATACAAGATTGCAGACTTCGTCCCGTGTCCGGATGGGACTCTCCTTTGCGTGGAAGGCAAGCTTGGATATTTGGATGTGTAACCCTAGCCCTCTCCGATGTCTATATAAACCGGAGGGTTTAGTCCATAGGAGGAGAACAATCATAATCATAGGCTAGCTTGTAGGGTTTAGCCTCTACGATCCCATGGTAGATCAACTCTTGTAATACTCATATCATCATGATCAAGCAAGCAGGAAGTAGGGTATTACCTCCATCGAGAGGGACCGAACCAGGGTAAAACATCATGTCCCCTGCCTCCTGTTACCATTAGCCTTAGACGCACAGTTCGGGACCCCCTACCCGAGATCCGCCGGTTTTCACACCGACAGTGCCCGTCATGGAATGAGAAGAGGACGGACACAAATTCCAGCTTCAGAAGCCGGTATACTACATATCCATTGTCCTCACACCATGCAAATCTCGGTACCCTTGTCGTGGTTCTAAGCCTGACAGTAGAGTGGGGGGTAGGTATGGAGAGGCAAGGTCCTAGCTATGGAGAGGTTGTAAACACAAGGGATGTACGAGTTCAGGCCCTTCTCGGAAGAAGTAATAGCCCTACGTCTCGGAGCCCGGAGGCGGTCGAGTGGATTATGAGTATATGAGTTACAAGGTGCCGAACCCCTCTACCTATGGAGGGGGGTGGCTTATATAGAGTACGCCAGGACCCCAGCCAGCCCACGTAGGAGAGGGTTTAAGGTGAGTTAAGTCTGGGGCGTTACTGGTAACGCCCCACATAAAGTGTCTTTACTATCATAAAGCCTACTTAATTACAGGCCGTTGCAGTGCAGAGTGCCTCTTGACCTCCTGGTGGTCGAGTGAGTCTTCATGGTCGAGTCCTTCAATGCAGTCGGGTGAGTCCTTCATTGGTCGACTGGAAGGCGACCTCTTCTAAGGGTGTCTTTGGGTAAGGTACTTAGATCAGGTCCATGACCTTACCCTAGGTACATGACCCCATCTTTAGCCCCCGAATGGATTGAGGCTTCGAGTGAGGAAGGAGTTGATGTCGTTTCCGATTAACCTTTGCGCTCTGGTCGTGCGTTGTTCTGGACCAAAGAATCTCTTCGTCGACAGTGAGCAACTTGTCTTCAGTCGACTCGATCCATTCTCTTCTTGCGTCGAGTGATCTTTCGGGCTTCGACGATCTCCGAGCGACGGATCGCGGGAAACCCCGTGTCTGACAGACTGATCTGCTGTTCGCGGATCTCGCGAGATGCGAAATTTGGGGACGCGCGCGAAGCGGAGCGGACCGCGGCGTTCGGATGGGACGGGACATAGATGCCTCGATCTCCGCGCCGCTTTTTTCGCCACGTATCCCGTCTGCATAACTGTTCCTGGATATGATTAGATCGACCGGGCCCACCTGTCATCCACTCGGAAGGGACCTTATAAATGCGCCCGGCGAGGATTTCTATACTGTGCCTCAGCATTCTCTCTCTCTCTCTGCTCCCTTCGTCCCCGTCCAGCGCGCTCGCTCTCGCCCCCGCACAACTTCCCCACGCGCATCTCGCCGGCAACCATGGCCAAGGAGAAGACGGCGGCGCTGGAACGTGCGAAGAAGGCGTCGGCATCGGAGAAGGCGAAGGGGAGATCTACCAGCCGCGGCGGGTCTTCGTCCAGATCCCGCCTGCCGAAGGGCTGGGTCCAAGGAGACTGGATCCAGTCGACCATCACAGAAAAAGACCTCCTCGACATGGCCAACGAGGGCTTGATCCCTCATGGAGCTGCGAGGCTTCCAGGGAAGGAGTGGCAGCCCCAGCCAGAAGAGGGTGAGTGTGTGCTCTTGGCCACCCATGTTGATCGTGGATTTTCTTTGCCGCCGAGTATTTTCTTCCGTGGCTTCTTGAACTTCTTTGGAGCGCAGCTCCACCACTTTACCCCAAATTCTATCGCCTATCTTGCCGCATTCGTGTCCATGTGTGAGGGTTTCCTGGGCTGTCGACCGCACTGGGGTTTGTTCAAGCATATATTCACGTGTCGCTCTCAGACCGTGAAGAAGGCGAGCCCAGGTGATGAGAGAACCCGAGTCGTCCAAATGTGTGGGGGTCTGGGGATCCAGGTGAGGAATAAGAGCACCTTCCCGCCCATGACCTTTCCCGAGTCAGTCAGAGGCTGGCAGTCGACCTGGTTCTACTGCTAGGACCAGTCGACGCCGGGGCAGTCGAGTGGACTCCCTCAGTTTACCATGGACCGAGTGAACAAGCCCTCCTCTCTGAAGTTGATCCCGGAGGAGAAAGCTGACGTGAAGATGTTGATGGAGCGCGTGGTGCAGTTGGTTCGGGAGGGAGTGACGGGCATGGACCTCCTGGAGGTCTTCCTTAGGCGTCGCATCCAGCCCCTTCAGTTCCGGAGCCACTGCATGTGGTTGTACTGTGGGACCAAAGACGAGACTCGAGTCCATCCAGAAGCAGTCGACGATGTCACTCTGGAAAGATGGATGGTAGCCGTTACAGGAAACAAGGACAACCCACGCGGAGCCAGAAGGATTCCTCCACTTGACCACAACAGTGATCCAAACAAGGTACGTTTGCTCTGCTCTCCACTGTGTTCTTGTCGCATTCATTTCTGTTTATCCTGCCGACTGGTCGACTGATCCTTGTCTTGATATCTGCTAGGCTCTCACCGAGCTGTACTCGATGCCCAATGGGGCACAAGCTCCGACTGAGGAGGGTGAGGCGAGTGGGGGCGAGAGCCAGGAAGAGGAGGAATGGGACTCGGACATTGCAGAGGATGATGACGACGATGATGATGATGACGGTGATGAAGATGACGTTGATGACGAGGAAGAAGAGGAGGAGGAGGTCGTACCACCGCGTTCAGAAAGGCGGTCGAAGCTTGTCCACGACCCTTCGACTGAACGTGGCAAGGGGGTTGTGACCGTTGCCCAGTCGACCAAACGCCCTCGGACCACCTCTCCGGTGCCGACTGAAAAGGCGCCGAAGCAGCCCAGGGCGGCCTCGTCGAAGCCGATCAAGCTCCTGCCGAAGATGAAGGTGTCCATCCCCACCATATCAGGGTAATCGTTCTGCTTAAGTCTTCTTATTTTGTGTGAACTTTGTCTCTGGTCGACGCTGAAGTTAGTCGACTGATCCTTTGGAGTTGTAGTGTTGCTACTTCTGAAACCTCAGCCCGGGCTGATGACCATGAGATGGAGGACGCAGCAACTTCGAAACCAGGTACTATATTCTTAACGCCATTCTTAGTCGACTGACTCGCGATCTCTGATCCTGATTCTTCTCCGTAGCTCCACCCAATACTGTTATCAATCTCCCTGATGATGATGAGGATGAAGAACCACTGAAGCGCAGGAGGAGTAGGAAAGCGTTCGCCAGTAAGGTGCCCCAGGACGTGACGGCGCCTGAGATTCTGATTGCGGAGGAAGAGAACACCACTCGACACACGGTGTCCTTCGCAGATCCATTGACGAGTGCTCAGCAGCCCTCCCTCTTCACGACGCACCACGTCCCAGAGGACCAAGCTGGCGTGGCGAAGGAAGCGATACGCCAGGCGGGAATCATGATGGAGCAGTTAAAGACCATCCGGGATGCGAGCCAGGCAGCTTATGACGCCAGTTCTGCCCTTCAAAGCAATGTTCAGGTCAGTCGACCACTGTTTGCTCTGTTGGATATGCTACCAAAAACTTTTCCTTTCCGGACTTTATAGTAGTCACCCACTGGGTGTGTCGATTAAACTCCGTGTGAGCGGGGGCACGCTGAGTGCACCCGCTGGGTGTAGTCCCCAAGGCTAAGGTCGACTGCTGGCAGTCGGCCTTAGGCTTTATGATGTCAATCTTTCTGTCAGTCGACTATGTCGACTGGATTTCACAAACCGGTGGGGGCACGCTGAGTGCACCCACTGGGTGTAGTCCCCGAGACTGTGGTCGACTGCTTGCAGTTGATTACAGTCTTAAAGAATACATCTCTCTTTTTTTTTGAGGTCGACTGGTCGACTTTGTCTTCAACAAAATTAGTGGGGGCACGCTGAGTGCACCCACTGGGTGTAGTCCCCGAGACTACGGTCGAATGCTTGTATTCGGCTGTAGTCTTAGAAACGTGTGTTTTGTCCTTTTTCACTCGGAAGTGAATTATATTTGACATTTAGTCGATTGGTTCTTCGCAGAACTCTTGTGATCTTGTGGCTCGCTACTCTGAGCTGGAAAACAAGCACACTCAACTCGAGCTAAGCTTGAAGCTGGTTCAGGAGAAGCTGACGAAGGCAAAGGAGGAGACCGAAGGTATGTTTGGTGAGACCTTGTCGACTGCTTTTCCCCTTGCTTGTTTCAAAATCTGACCTTGCTGTACCTTGCAGGTAAGGTAAGGGAGGCCCAACAGAAGAAAGACCTCGAACTAGCTGAGAAGATCAAGCTTGCTGACGAGAAGTTAGCTTCAGTCACCAAGCTTGAACAAGACAATACCAATCTGAAAGCTGCTCTTGGGATCGCCAACAAGGAGGTCAGTCGACTAAAAACTGATAAAGCTGCCCTGACCGACCAAGTCAGCAAATTGACTGGGAAGAAAACTGATCTGGAAGCCTTCCTGAGTGGTCTTGCCAAGAAGCTGTTTCTTATGCTTGAAGGTAAACCTCTATGCTTGGCAAACATTTCCAATTGTGGTTTTTCCATTCGACCATCCCCTTGACTTAGTGATCATCCTTGCAGAATTTTGTCAAAACTTTGAAGAAGAAACTAGCCGGCTGGAGCCAAACCTCGACCCCGTCAATTCTCTGGTGAACGACGAAGTTGCCATGGATGTTTTCCGACTGGAGTCTCGTGTTGCAGCTGTCGTGGACTATCTCGCAAGGCTGAAGGCCGCCACATCTCGCATCGACTCGACGCTCTGGCCTGAGGAGACACTTCAGAATGACCTTGAGTCGCTGATGGCCCGCTTGAACACGATCCCTGGTCGAGTGCAGGAATGGAAGAAGTCCTCGGCTCGGTGTGGTGAAGATGTTGCTCTGTGTCTGGCCCGAGTCCACTATAAAGATGCGCGAGAAGAGAAGCTGGCGGCTCTTCGGGTGGCCAACACCAAGAAACACGACTTCAGGTCCTTTATCGAAACTTTCCTTGCAGCTGCCACTCGGATCGCCGACGGAATTGACCTTGATGAATTCATTGCTCCTTCCAGCCCTCCACAGGAGGGGTAAAAAACTTCTTCTGGCTCGACGCTTTAAATTTGCCTCGGTATGCCGAGTGGAATTGTAACCGATAAACCTTAACAGGCTTAACGCCTGAGCACTCCCGGTTCCTTTAGATATCGATTCAAACTTGAATTTGGTGCTTTGAATACGATTGCCTTTGGCTCGAAATGTCTTTTGCAGGTTCAAAGCAAGGAGCCTTTACTGCAATCGACTTATTCTTTAGTCCACTTAGGCGAGCACTGGGCTGTGGCTAAGCCTCCGAATGGAAGCCCGGCTTACCACTCGGTAGGATTTCTATAACTTAGGCGAGCACTGGGCTGCAGCTAAGCCCCCGAGTGAGAGGTTTGCTCTTCACTCGGTAGGATTTTTATGACTTAGGCGAGTGCTTTGACTGCAGCTAAGCCTCCGAGTGAAAGGGTTGCTCTTCACTCGATAGGATTTTGATAACTTAGGCGAGTGCTTGGACTGCAGCTAAGCCCCCGAGTGAGAGGGTTGCTCTTCACTCGGTAGGATTTTTATAACTTAGGCGAGTGCTTGGACTGCAGCTAAGCCTCGGAGTGAAAATCTGGCTTACCACTCGGTAGGATTTTGATAACTTAGGCGAGTGCTTGGACTGCAGCTAAGCCCCCGAGTGAGAGGGTTGCTCTTCACTCGGTAGGATTTTTATAACTTAGGCGAGTGCTTGGACTGCAGCTAAGCCTCCGAGTGAAAGTCTGGCTTACCACTCGGTAAGATTTTGATAACTTAGGCGAGTGCTTGGACTGCAGCTAAGCCTCCGAGTGAAAGTCTGGCTTACCACTCGGTAGGATTTTGATAACTTAGGCGAGTGCTTGGACTGCAGCTAAGCCTCCGAGTGGAAGTCTGGCTTACCACTCGGTAGGATTTTTACAAACTTAGGCAAGCACAGGGCTGCAGCTAAGCCTCCGAGTGAAAGTCTGGCTTACCACTCGGTAGGATTTTTTTAACTTAGGCGAGTGCTTGGACTGCAGCTAAGCCCTCGAGTGAGAGGTTTGCTCTTCACTCGGTAGGATTTTGATAAACTTAGGCGAGTCCTTGGACTGCAGCTAAGCCCCCGAGTGGAAGTCTGGCTTACCACTCGGTAGGATTTTGATAACTTAGGCGAAACGGATTCGCAGCTAAGCCTCTGAGTGGGAGTCTGGCTCACCACTCGGTAGGATTTTTACAAACTTAGACGAAACGGATTCGCAGCTAAGTCACCCATTGAGGGGGAATTTTATTGGACAAAAATAAAAAGTGACAGAAATTATGGAGGAACTATGACACTATTATTTTGAAGTCCATGAACTACAGAAGTACTTTATTGCAACTCATCCGAGTGATAAAACTTAAGTATGAAATGGGCGGAGTAGCTCCGCGTTCCAAGCTCGGGGCTCGTCGATATTATGCTCGACGTTGTAAAGACGTACGCCCCGTTGTGGAGAATCTTGGTGACGATGAAGGGGCCTTGCCAAGAAGGAGCAAGCTTGTGTGGTTTGTGCTGATCCACTCGGAGAACCAAATCCCCTTCCTGGAAGGCTCGACCTCTCACATTTCTGGCGTGGAAACGACGCAAATCTTGTTGGTAGATGGTCGACCGGATCAGAGCCATCTCCCTTTCTTCTTCTAAAAGGTCGACTGCGTCCTGCCGCGCTTGTTCAGCTTCTGCTTCGTTGTAGATTTCAACTCGAGGAGCATTATGGAGAAGATCACTCGGCAAGACTGCTTCAGCTCCGTAGACCAAGAAGAATGGAGTTCTTCCGGTCGACCGATTAGGTGTGGTTCGCAGTCCCCAAAGTACTGAGGGAAGTTCGTCGACCCAAGCTCCAGCTGCGTGTTTGAGATCACGCATAAGTCGAGGCTTCAATCCCTTAAGAATCAGTCCATTAGCTCGCTCTGCTTGTCCATTCGACTGCGGATGGGCGACTGAAGCGTAGTCGACCCGTGTGCCTTGGGAGTTGCAGAAATCTCTGAATTCCTCTGAGTCAAAGTTTGACCCATTATCCGTAATGATGCTGTGCGGGACTCCATATCTGAATATTAGTTCCCTGATGAAGCTAACAGCAGTACCGGTGTCAAGGTTCTTGATTGGTTTAGCCTCGATCCACTTGGTGAACTTGTCGACTGCCACCAGTACATGCGTGAAACCACTTCGTCCTGTTCTCAAAGGACCGACCATGTCCAATCCCCATACTGCGAAAGGCCAGACGAGTGGGATGGTCTTCAGAGCCGACGCAGGCTTGTGCGACATATTCAAGTAGAACTGACATCCCTCACACTTATCCACTATCTCTTTTGCCATCTCATTCGCCTTTGGCCAGTAAAATCCGGCTCGGTATGCTTTGGCCACGATGGTCCAAGAGGACGCATGATGACCACAGGTCCCCGAGTGGATATCATTGAGGATGAGTCGACCTTCTTCTGGTGTTATGCACTTCTGACCAACTCCAGTCGCGCTTTCTCTGTACAATTGTCCTTTGATTACGGTAAAGGCCTTAGACCGACGGACAATCTGTCGAGCCTCTTCCTCATCCTCCGGAAGCTCTTTTCTCAGGATATATGCGACATACGGAACTGTCCAGTCGGGAATGACCACCAAAACCTCCATGATCAAGTCGACCACCGCTGGGACTTCAACTTCAGTCTGATCTGTGTCACTCTTGGGCTGTGGAGTTTCTTCGGTGAAAGGATCTTCTTTGACTGACGGAGTGTGTATATGCTCCAAGAACACACCACTCGGAATGGCTTCTCTCTTGGAACCTATCTTTGCTAGATCATCAGCTGCTTGATTTTTCAGTCGGGGTATATGATGGAGCTCCAACCCCTCGAACTTCTTTTCCAGCTTCCTCACTGCACTGCAGTATCCAGTCATGGCTGGGCTTCTCACGTCCCACTCTTTCATCACCTGGTTGACCACTAAATCTGAGTCGCCGTAGACCATCAGGCGACGGACGCCGAGTGAAATGGCCATGCGCAACCCATATAAGAGGGCCTCATATTCTGCCTCATTGTTGGAGGAATCAAAGTGAATCTGGAGCACATATCTGAGCTTATCTCCTCTGGGGGAAACCAGGACAACCCCAGCACCGGAACCATTCAACATCTTAGAGCCATCAAAGAACATGGTCCAATGCTCCGAGTGAACTTCAGTCGGCTGCTGTTGTTCAATCCACTCGGCGAGGAAATCTGCTATTGCCTGGGACTTAATGGCTTTCTTTGCCTCAAACTTGATATCAAGGGGAAGAAGTTCAATCGCCCATTTGGCCACTCGACCAGTTGCATCTCTGTTGTGCAAAATCTCTGATAGTGGAGCGTCCCTGACGACTGTGATGGAATGATCAGAAAAATAATGAGCAACCTTCTTTGTGGTCATGTATATTCCATACACAAGCTTCTGATAATGAGGATATCTCTGCTTGGATGGAGTCAAGACTTCAGACAAATAATACACTGGGCGCTGAACTTTGAGAGCTTTTCCTTCTTCTTCCCGCTCGACCGTAAGCACAGTACTGACGACTTGTCCTGTGGCTGCGATATAGAGCAAGAGAGGCTCTTTGCTGATTGGAGCAGCAAGCACCGGCTGGGTGGAGAGCAGAGCTTTTAGCTCGGCAAACGCTGCATCAGCTTCTGGAGTCCACTCGAACTTTTCTATCTTCTTCATCAGTCGGTAAAGAGGCAATGCCTCTTCACCGAGTCGTGAGATGAATCGACTTAATGCGGCCAAGCATCCAGTAAGCTTTTGGACATCATGCACTCGCACAGGGCGTTTCATTCGGAGAATAGTGCCAATCTTCTCTGGGTTAGCGTCAATTCCCCGTTCGGAAACGAGAAAACCGAGTAACTTGCCACCAGGAACTCCAAATGTGCACTTTGATGGATTGAGCTTGATATCATATCTTCTGAGGTTGGCAAATGTTTCGGCGAGATCAGCGAGCAGGTCGGAACCTTTTCGTGACTTGACAACAATATCATCCATATATTCTTCCACATTCCGACTGATTTGAGTGAGTAGACACTTCTGAATCATTCGCATAAATGTGGCTCCGGATTCTTGAGGCCGAATGGCATGGTGATATAGCAGAAGCACCCGAATGGAGTGATGAAAGCTGTTTTTACCTCGTCGGGTCCGTACAGACGGATCTGGTGGTACCCGGAGTAGGCATCTAAAAAAGATAGCCTCTCGCATCCCGCGGTCGAGTCAACAATTTGATCTATGCGAGGGAGAGGAAAATGATCTTTCGGGCAGGCCCGGTTGATGTGCTTGAAATCAATGCACATTCGGAGCGACTTGTCCTTCTTAGGAACCATGTCGACATTAGCGAGCCACTCGGAGTGGTATATCTCTCGGATAAATCCTGCCGCCAACAGTCGAGCCACTTCTTCACCAATGGCTTTTCTCTTCTGGACGGCGGACCGCCGAAGATGCTCTTTGACTGGTTTTGCAGATGAGTCGACTCTTAGGCGATGCTCAGCCAGTCCCCTGGGAACACCTGGCATGTCAGCGGGCTTCCATGCAAAAATGTCCCAGTTCTCACGGAGGAACTGGATGAGCGCTTCTTCCTATTTTGGATCGAGTGTTGTGGAGATGCGGGTCGGAGCTGCATCGGGGTCGGTCGGGTGAATGTGAACAGGCTTCATCTCACCGGACGACTGGAATGCAGACTCTGTGGCGGGTTTCTTTGATCGCAGCAAGTCACTCGGATCTGCGTTTTGCTTGTATTCCTCGAACTCGACCGCTGTCACCTGGGAATCGGCAATCTTGGAGCCCTTCTGAAAGCACTCTTCTGCCTTTTTCCTATCACCGGTGACAGTGATGACTCCTTTGGGGCCGGGCATCTTCAATTTGAGGTACACGTAACATGGTCGAGCCATGAACCATGCGTAAGCTGGTCTCCCCAAAATGGCATGATATGCACTCTGAAAATCCACGACCTCAAACGTCAACTTTTCTTTGCGAAAATGTTTCGAATCACCAAACACCACGTCCAAAGCTATTTGGCCGAGTGACTCGGCTTTCTTCCCTGGTATAACTCCATGAAAGCTCATGTTACTAGTGCTCAGTCGGGACATCGGAATGCCCATTCCTTTCAGTGTGTCTGCATACAACAAATTCAGCCCGCTTCCACCATCCATCAGCACCTTTGTCAGTCGAGTGCCTCCGACAACTGGATCGACCACCAAAGCTTGCCTCCGAGGGGTGGCAATATGAGTCGGTTGATCAGATTGGTCAAATGTGATGGGTATTTGAGACCATTTCAGATAATTTGCTTTTGCTGGGGCAACCATGTTCACCTCTCGGTTAATGACTTTCAGTCGACTCCTGCTTTCCACATCTGCAAAGATCATCAGAGTGGAGTTGATATGCGGATATCCTTCCTCACTGTCCTCCTTGTCTTCAGCCTTGTCCGACTCCTTCTCCTTGTCCTTAGACTATTTTCCCTGAAACTGCTGGATCAGGAGTCGACATTGGCGAGTGGTGTGCTTTGGGTAGATGATATTCCCCTCTTCGTCTTTCTTCGTGTGGATGTGACATGGCATATCCATTACATCGTTCCCTTCTTTATCCTTTACCTTCTTGGGGTTCCAGGATCCTTTTGGTTTCCCCTTAAACTTTCCCTGAGTCACGGCCAGAGCCTCTCCAGGAGCTGCCGGTTCAGCCTTCCGCTTCTGTTTCCGACTGGTGTTTCCTTTTTTCGACTGACTCGGCTTGTGCTTGCCGCTTCAGAGTCGGTCTTCTTCTTCGCCGTTGGCGTACTTGGTAGCAATCTCCATCATCCGACTCAAGGTCATGTCACCGGTTCGACCAAACTTCAAACTCAGTTCTCGGTTCTTGACGCCATCTTTGAAGGCGCAGACTGCCTGATGATCAGACACATTCTCCACAGTGTGGTGCAAAGTGATCCACCTCTGAATATACTCTCTGAGAGTCTCATTAGCCTTCTGCACGCAGACTTGCAACTCTGTCAATCCAGCTGGTCGCTTGCAAGTTCCTTCAAACGTTCTGATGAACACTCGGGACAGATCCTCCCAAGTGTAAATGCTGCTAGGAGGTAATTGAGTCAGCCATGCCCTGGCAGAACCTTCCAGCATGAGGGGTAAATGCTTCATGGCCACCTCGTCGCTCCCTCCACCAATCTGAACTGCCACTCGACAGTCCTCAAGCCAAGTTTCAGGCTTAGACTCACCAGTGAACTTGCTGACTCCTGTTGCCAACCTGAAATTGGGAGGGATAACTGCAGCTCGGATAGCTCTGCTGAAACATTCAGGACCAGAAACATGCACTCGACTGCTTGTGGGTACATCTCTGTCGAGTCCGCCTCAATGGGCTTTGTTCCGGTCGACCAAACCTTGCACGATAATGGATCGCGCGTCGAAGCCTGGTTCTCTGGGGTCGACTGGAACCCTTCGCCCTGTACTGTACTGACGCCTGTCATCTTGCTGCCAAGGAGCGTAAGACCCACCCCTCGGAGGGGAATTGGGTACTCGACGCCTATCATCTCGGTCGAGTCGGTCGCCATATTGATCTCGCCGATTCTCGCGCTCTTCACGCTGCGGAGGCGATCTGGGGCTATGAGCCGACTGAACCGTATTCGCAGTGACGGATCGACTGTGAATTCTGTTGCGCGATTGAGACACGGCTGAATTCTGATCTCCTGCTGCTCGGAGTAGATCCCTGATCTGCAGCAAACCCCTGCCAGCTTCCGACTGCGGAGGCTGGATGGACTCTGCTATACGGGTCGCAGTTGCTAAATTCTGGATTGGGGTTCGATATACCTGAGTCGGCGGGAAGAGTTGACGTCGACTGGTGTCGGGAACTTGTTGCCGCGCGCGCTCGTCGAGGGCTCGCTGAAGATTCTCCAGTCGAGTGCGTTCGGCCAAATTGGCCAGACGCGCCTCCTCCAAGGCACGAGCCTCGGGGGTTTCTCCTGCGATGGGAGTATGCAGAGCATCCATGTTCCTGCGGCGAAGTTCCTCTCTTTGCAGAGAGTTGAGTGGCTCGGGCTGGTACTCTTCGTGGCCTCGTGCAGGGTCGCCTCCGTCACCTGCTCCACCATCACGGGCGAAGCCACGGGGACTGTGGGGCCCGTCGACCATCAAGATTTCCGCCGCTGGATCACTGCTACCGCACTCGGATGCAGTCTCTACGGAGCCAGTCGACAGATCGAACAAGCCGTAGAGAGATTCGTCGGGCTCGATTGCCGCAACTTGGGTGGTGGCCGATTGGCGAGCCACCGCGTGCCTCACCCATCGCTGGAGCCTCGACCGGCCCGATCGCTTGCGCTGGCGGGAGACCGGGAGGGTGGACGATGGAGGAGCCAACCGATACTGGGTCGACGGTTGCCGCAGCAGAACGCCGCGGACACATGCGCGAAAATGCATCGCACCGCGGACGGGGAGCGCATCAACGTCGAGTGGAGCCTCGTGGAGCCACGCGGAGTCGTCGGTGACGAAGGTGAGAGTGCCGAGACGGATCTCTTGACCCCCGACCAAAACTCCAGCAGACACCATGATGAAAGTACTCGGAAGAATCGCAACTTCTCCACAAAAATCGCTAAAACACCTGCCCCACGGTGGGCGCCAACTGTCGTGGTTCTAAGCCTGACAGTAGAGTGGGGGGTAGGTATGGAGAGGCAAGGTCCTAGCTATGGAGAGGTTGTAAACACAAGGGATGTACGAGTTCAGGCCCTTCTCGGAAGAAGTAATAGCCCTACGTCTCGGAGCCCGGAGGCGGTCGAGTGGATTATGAGTATATGAGTTACAAGGTGCCGAACCCCTCTACCTGTGTAGGGGGGTGGCTTATATAGAGTACGCCAGGACCCTAGCCAGCCCACGTAGGAGAGGGTTTAAGGTGAGTTAAGTCTGGGGCGTTACTGGTAACGCCCCACATAAAGTGTCTTTACTATCATAAAGCCTACTTAATTACAGGCCGTTGCAGTGCAGAGTGCCTATTGACCTCCTGGTGGTCGAGTGAGTCTTCATGGTCGAGTCCTTCAATGCAGTCGAGTGAGTCCTTCGTTGGTCGACCGGAAGGCGACCTCTTCTAAGGGTGTCTTTGGGTAAGGTACTTAGATCAGGTCCATGACCTTACTGTAGGTACATGACCCCATCAACCCTCATTACCAAAAAATAGAATACACGGTCTTCATGGCATCCCGGAAGCTACGACACTACTTTCAAGAGTGCTCAATCACAGTGGCTTCCAAAGTACCACTCAATGACATAATAAACAACCGCGGTGCCACGGGCCGGATTGCCAAGTGGGCCATTGAGCTCCTCCCATTCGACATAACATACAAACTGCCCCCGGCCATTAAATCACAAGTACTTGCCTACTTCGTCGCCGAATGGACAGAAGCCGAACTCCCTAAAGAATATGACACACATTCCAACTCGGTCATGCACTTCGACGGCTCCAAAATGCTGGCGGGCTTAGGAGCAGGCGTTGTCCTAACATCCCCCATTGGGGATACAGTTCAGTACGTACTCCAAATACTCTGCATAGATTCCAACAATGCAGCCGAATATGAGGCCTTATTGCATGGTCTTAAGATGGCTGTCCCCATGGGTATACAACGCCTGGAAGTGCGCGGGGATTCAGACCTTGCAATATCTCAAATAAATGGAGATTTCGATGCCAAGGATCCAAAAATGGCGGCTTACCGTAATGCCGTTCTCGAAATGTCGGCTCGTTTGAGGGGCTCGAGTTTCATCATGTGGCTCGAGAAAGTAATCAAGCGGCGGATGTCCTTACCCGCATTGGTGCTAAGCGCGACCCCTTCCCACTTAACATCTTTTTGGAAAGGCTCTTCAAGCCATCCGTGGTGTGGCAAGGGGAGAGTGGCAACACCAGTCCGGATCCGACTACAACCCCAGATTCCGAACACAACGATAGCATCGGGGGCTCAGCCACCGAAATAACACTGTCGGCCCATGTTATCATGGCAGTCATTGCCCCATGGACCGAACCCTTCTTGGCCTACCTTAATAGGTGAGAACTCTCTGAGGATCAGAATGAGGTGCGCCGCATTGTTCGGCGCTCTAAAGCCTACAAGGTTCACGACGGAGAACTTTACAAGAAAAGCGCTACCGAAGTACTTCAAAGATGTATCTCCGAGGAAGAGGGGCGGTAGCTTTTGGCTTAATTTCATGCCGACCTCGGTGGTCACCACGGCACGGCTCGCGCCCTTGTAAGAAAGGCCTTCCATACAAGTTTCTATTGGCCGATGGGCCGAGCAGATGCACAGGACCTTGTCCAACATTGCGTTGGATGCTAGCTTTTTGCCAACCAAAGCCACATGCCACCCACCGCTCTACAAACAATCCCCATCACTTGGCCTTTCACGGTCTAGGGGCTTGACATGGTCGGACCCCTTAATGGAGGAAGCCATAAGAAAAAATATCAGTTGGTCATGGTGGATAAATTCACTAAGTGGATAGAGGCCAAACAAGTTAAAACGGCTGAAGCCAGACCAGTGATAGACAACATATCCGACATTGTGCACCGTTATGGTGTTCCGCATAGCATCATCACCGATAATGGCTCTAATTTCATAGCCGATGAGGTGAAAACCTGGTGTGCTAATCTGGGCATTAAGCTTGATTACGCCTCCGTCTATCACTCGCAAACAAACGGTCAAGTCAAACGAGCCAATGGTCTTATTATGAGTGGCATTAAGCCCAGACTAGTGCGGTCTTTGAAACAATCAGACAAGCACTGGGTCGAGGAGCTCGACTCCGTACTCTAGGGGATGCAGACCATGCCCAATCGCACTACCGGATATACACCTTTCTTCATGGTGTACGATGCAGAGGCTGTGTTACCCTGCGACATTATTCATGACTCACCTCGAGTGCACATGTATGAAGAGAGAGAGGCCGAGCTTGATCGGCAGGACAGCTTAGATGCCCTGGAGGAGGAGTGCGACGTCGCAAAAGCCCGTTCTGCATTTTATCAACAAGAGGCCTGCAGATATCAAAGCAGAGAAGTATGGGCCAAGACTTATAATGTTGGCGAACTTGTTCTACGCTTGCCGGTGAAGAAAAAGGACAAACTCAAGCCCAAGTGGGAGGGTCCCTTCATCATTAATGAAGTTATCACTGGAGGAGCGTACCGCATGCGTGATACCTCAGACAATCACCTAGAGCCGAACCCATGGAACGCGGCCAGACTCCGAAGATTCTATGCCTAGCGCCGAGCTCTTTGTTCATCTCCTTCTCCCTTTTGTTTCCATTACTTTTTTCTCTCCTTTCCTTTTTTAGCCTTCAAGCTTTCGTATAGCTAGATCGTGCACCTACGACATACACATCCTCAAATATGTACGTCCATTATACCTGGGGGTTTCTTGTGTGGAAGCTTATTATTATTTTCCGAGCATTAAGCTCACCACATATGTGTCTTTTCCACGTATGTCCCTTTTCTTCGCCATTATATGCATCGATATGAATTAAGTTTTGGCCAAGGTGGGTTGCCTGGCTCCTATGCTTATGCCCTACATGCTCGTTAGTTCAACTAGGGCATAAAGGGAGAACCTCTGATTGTTACTGTCAGGTCATCCAGATTTGTACCTCAGACTGGGCAAAGCCGAAAGCTAGCATTCTTAAGGGAATATTCGGTCGGCGGACTAAAGTTGTTTTTCACTCATTACACTATGAACCCCCGGATGTTACGTATGCTATGATTTTTGAATCACAGTTCGGACATGCATGTTAACGCATGCTCACCCAGGGAAAGGAACCCTTAATGGGACTATTCTCTCAGGAAGATGTTTCTTGCAATCACAATGTAATATAACATAACTAGCCAGATACTTTTCTGTTCAAGCAACTATGACCCCTACACCTGGTTTCCACGCATACCCCGGCCTATATTACCGAGCGGGTATTCGGAAACACTCCGCACCTTCGGGTGCAGAGGTCGAAGCGAAAAGGTCCGCCATGAAAATCGTTTTACAATCCAGCTGGGGACAAATTTGTCAATTGAAGTACATAGTGACTTGGACTCAAAAACTTCTTCCTCAATGCCATCTAACAGGCCATCTAGCTTACAATCCTGTTGGGAATACTTGGCGGCTACTTTTACCTGGTCATATACCAAACTAACGGGAATTTCTTTTCCATCTGACCCTAAAGGTCCGACCTGGGCCATATGATTCCGATCGTTCTTGGTATAACGTGTTTTCGCCATGTCCCAGGCCTCCCGCGCACCCTCCTGGCATGCCGATATCTTCCATAATCGGAAGCGCCGCCGCCCTCCCTTGGATAGGTGTATAAGCTCCCCCATACTTCCTGGAGGGGAGCCAGATGGCCATAAGGCCTTGGCGATACTTTGCATCGCCTACCAAGCTCTCTCGTGCATTTGCGATAGCTCTTTTAGCAGACCGTCCGAAGATCCAGACATCTCCTCTTCGGGAAGGCCGGTCAGCATACCTACATACATCATTTTGTCAGTGCCTTTCCTCGCTGAATTACACGGAGGTAAGTTTGAATACATACTAAATATGCCGCCTCGCAGGCTCTTCTTTTCTTTCACAGAATCAGCCAGCTGGGCCCACACATCTTTCAGTTCTTCGCCCAGCTAGGTGTTGGAATCCTGGAGTTTGTTTTTCTCCTCCCTTACCCGTGTCAGTATAAGTTCGCGTGCGGCCAGCTTCCTTTTGGCTCCTGGTTCACCCGCTTGTGCGACTTATGGTGCCTCTTCCGGACGATCTGACGATTCTGCCATAAGGTATGCACCTGTATTAATATTCTGTCACACCCTAGCTAGTTCATGCATTAGAGTGTTGCATCATATTTACTCTTTCATCAAAAACCTGAAATGGGGATGACAGAACCCCCAGCCCCCTCTGAAACCAACTAGGGTTTACTAAAGACTTTTTCAATGAACCTGAAATGCCCTTCTAAAATGCCCATCATTTTTGTCCTGGTTCAGAACCCCTGACAAAAGTGATGCACATTTTCCTAGGTCATCCTAGGGTCTTTGATTTAAATCATAAATGTTTGAATTTGGGCATTTAAAATTATATAAAATATTTAAATGCTCAAATATCTCCAAACTAAAATGTTTCATGTTGGAAATAATCCAACTATGGACCAGGAGTAGTTTGGTGATTTTAGGAGTTGCCTAAGTATTTTTAATAAATCAACAAAGCTGCAGAAGTATTAAAAAAATAGAAAACAGGAAAAAAATAGAAAAACTTACCTGGCGCCCAACACCCAGCCCACCTGCCGGCCCAGCCCAGCGCCGCTCCAGCGAGCTGCTTGCCGGCCAGGCAGGCAGGCAGGTGCCCGACGGCGACCGCAGCGCGCGCCACGCACCTGCTCGCCGCCTCGCCGCTCCCCTCGCCCGGTGACGTCGTGGATCGCTCCCCCTCTCTTCCCCGAACCCCCCAGACACCCCCTCTCCTCTCCAGCTCCTCCCCCTCGCGCCCCCCAGCCATGGCCGACGCCATCGCCGCCACCCCCTCGCCGTAGCCACGCCCTCCGTCAACCCCACGCCGTGCCGCCGTGTCCAGGAGCTCCGCTGCTATCCACTTCATCGAGCAAGCCGAGCCCCGAGCGCTCGCAACGCCCGAGTCCACCGCAACGACCTCGCCCGAACCGCCGTCGCCGGAGATCCCCTTCAACACCGTCGCCGCCTCAGCTCGTCCCCGACCCCGCCGGTGGCCTCTACGGGTGCGCTGTGAGCCTAGCTACCCCTCCTACCCTCCCTCTCTCGTTCCCGAGCCGTGTAGCGACCTCCCGGAGCTCAACCGCACCCACCACCGTGGAGCTCGTCGCCGACGTGCTCCCGGTCACCCTCCGACCACTCCACAGTGTCCATCATGCTCACCGCGTCACGTAGCACCTAACTAGCTACTCCCCGCACCCCACCGACCCCTCTTGCGTCAAGTTCGACTTCGGCCGAACTCCGGTGGCCGCCAAAGTCGTCGCCGGCGCCAACTTGGGCAACCCCGACCCCAACGGACTCCACCAAAAGCTGCGGCTCGACCTCAGCTCCTCTACGGTGGCCTCCGCGGCTCGTTTGGTTGCCGGAACGGCCAAAACCACTTCCGCCGCCGCGTCGGGCTCGCCGGCGGCTAAACGCCGGTGCAGCTGACCCGGGTTTGACCATGGGTGGGCCCTGGTTGACTCTCCTGAGTCAATGACAGGTGGGGCCCAGCCCTGTTAATTAAACAGGTTTAGTTTTAATTAAACTTTAACTAATCTAATCACACTGACACGCGGGACCCACTGTCAGGTTTGACCTGAACGTGTCCCGTTGACCTGCTGACGTCACACTGACGTCAGGCTGACGCAGTAATTGATTTTCTGGATTTAATCTAATATAGGAAATTCCAGAATATAGTTTAAACTTCAAAAATTCATAACTTTTATTCTGTAACTCCAAATCAGACAAATTATATATGAAAAATGATCGAAAAAATCCAATCTATCCATCTGTACTATTTTCATGCATGATTAAACAAGTTAACTTGATGTTTAACGCAGAACAAGGAAAAACACTTTGAAGGGCCATGTTTGAGTTTGAAATTTGAATCTTTGATTCAAATTGGTTCAAACCCTTCTGGTCTTAGTTGCATTAGCCCAACACACTCATATTGCCATGTTTCATGCATGCATCATATTGTTGCACATTGTTTGGTGATGGTTGTGTATCGGTGTTCTTTACGGCAGGTTCTGTCTCCGAGGAGTACCGTGATTACCCTAACGAAGAACCGTATCAGTGCATCGAACCATCAGGCAAGCAACCAACCATTTGATCATACCGATACAATCCCATGTTCTCGCTCCTGCTCTCTTTTACTGCATTAAGACAACGCGTTTCAAACTGCTGTGTGCTACGGTAGTTGAACCCACTTCCTCTGCATGACCTGTCATTGCCACAGTAACTAGATGAAACCCACTAGCATGTGTAGGAGTTGATTGAGCCATATGTATGTGTTGTTCCTACCTTGCTATGCCTGCTATGCTTAGAGTCGTGTCAGGTCTGGTTCATCTGGGTGATGGGCTAGAGTGAAATGATTATGTCGGTAATGAGAGTGGTGTGGTGAACACGATTTGGTAAAGGTATCGATGAAAGGCCATGTAGGAGTACATGGTGGGTTGTTTCATTGAAGCCGACCTTAAGCACTGAGATCTGTATGTGTGATTTAAGATACAGCTACTACCATGCATTGGGCCCTGAAATATGACCCGCTCGACTTCTTATTCACTCTAGTCCTCTGTCCAGGAGTTGCAAGTAGTTTCTGGTGTTTGTAGCCTACTGGAGGCCGTGGACAGCGCTGACCGTAGGGGTGGGCTGTGATGCGGTAGGTACGTGGCACGGTGTACCGAATACCCGTTAGGTATCTCGGGAACCCTGTTCACATTGTTTGGGGCTGTGAGCGAAACCTCGGCCGGGTCTCCTCATGGATGGAACCCGAATAGGCGATAAACCTGGACTAGAGACTTAGGTGTTTAGGTAGGTCGTGGTCTACACCCACGTCGGTTTTCGCTTGAAGTCTGCCGAGCACATGTCGTGTGCAGACGCTAAGTGGTGGAAACATGTATGAAGAAGTACACCCCTGCAGGGTTATCATGATCTATTCGAATAGCCATGTCCGCGGTAAAGGACTACTTGGTTGCCTATATAGTTCATAGACAAGTAAATGGAAACTACTAAAAGCTTCAAGATAAGTGTGAGTGCCGAGGATGGCTCTTCCGTAGGAAGGCGGAGGTGGATCCTCGATAGTGTATTGAAGTGGTGAGTAGTGGACTCGTGTACGCAAAACCATTTCAAGTTGGAGTCTCGTAGGATAGCCTAGCCAAAAGTCAAAGCTGGCTTGCTGCAACAACTCCACCAACCCTTCTTGATAATGTGCATGTATGTAGGATCTGATGTAAGTCTTGCTGAGTACCTTTGTACTCATGTTGCTATAATTTACATTTTTACAGAAGACGCTGCAACCCCTTCTGATGGGTTCTTCGTAGACGTTGACATCAATGAGTAGGCTAGGGCCCAGGTGGTGATCCTGAGCTTGTGAAGGACCACGTAGTATAGCTAGGCTTTCCAAGCCTCTTTTATTTTACTAGTTGTCTGTACTCAGACAAGCTACTTCCGCTGCTGGTTTGTATGACTGTATGACTTGAATGCTGGGTCGTGTGACCCGTACCTATGTGTATGTTATGTATGGCTCTCTGAGCCCTAAATAAAGTACTTGTGTTGTAGAGTCATGTTGTGATGCCTTGTTGTATTTGCACATATCAAGCATATTGTGTGTATGATTGAAATGCTTGGTATGTGTGGGATCTGACTATCTAGTTGTTTATCTTTAGTAGCCTCTCTTACCGGGAAATGTCTCCTAGTGTTACCGCTGAGCCATGGTAGCTTGCTACTGCTCTGGAACACTTAGGCTGGCCGGCATGTGTCCTTCTTCGTTCCTGTGTCTGTCCCTTCGGGGAAATGTCACGCATTGAGTACCGGAGTCCTGTTAGCCCGCTACAGCCCGGTTTACCGGAGTCCTGCTAGCCCAGTGCTACAGCCCGGACCCACTTGCTGATGACCGACACATTCGAAGCTGGGTCATGGATGCCTGTCCCTGTAAGTCTGTGCCACTTTGGGTTTACAACTAGTCATGTCAGCCCGGGCTCCTTATCATATGGATGCTAGCGACACTATCATATACGTGAGCCAAAAGGCGCAAACGGTCCCGGGAAAAGGTAAGGCGACACCCGTGGGGATACCGTGCGTGAGGCCGCAAAGTGATATGAGGTGTTACAAGCTAGATCGATGTGACATCAAGTCGGGGTCCTGACATATTCCTGGTATATGATTATGTTTTCTCGATAGAGGGAAACATTACCAGGCACTGCCTTCTTGGATTTCTCCAGTTCGGCGGTAGCAGCAGCTAGCTGGGTCCAACACTTTCCTAGTTCTTGAGACAACAGATTGTTCTTCTCTGTGAGCACCTGGTTATATAATGATCCTTAAATCAGTTGTACCAACTATTTCTAGTCTCGGGGGCTAGTGGTATATAAATTATCCGATTTGTACAAATGTGTACCCCCATATCTTTCAAATACTGGTCTGTGGCTCTAGTAAGCCCATCTCGAGCAGCTCGGATGTATGCATCAGCCGAGGTGAAGGCGTTGAATGCCTCTTCTGAAAAACCGAGGTCGCGAAGAGCGGCCTGCCGGCGCCGATGATTCATGGCATTTTTCACTTCAGAGTTTGTGACGGATACATCATCCGAATCCTTTGCAGAAGGACAATCCGGTGTCAGTCCCGCGTCAGCCTCGGTCCTTGAGACAGGGTCTAGAATCTGGCTAGTGGAGGCATGACCGGCAGGATCCCCGAACATAGTCCGGCGAGAAACTTCTCCTAATAACACACGACAAACAATGTCACACTTTGATGTGACAGCCAAGGAGAGTATTTAAAAATCCATACCTCTTTAATGAAGGCTTGGCCGTGTTTTCATTTGCCTTCCTCTTTGAAGGCCTACCCGGCATGGACGTCGCTCTCTTGTGAGTCGCCTCAGATGCAGCATGGCGCACCAAGCGCCTTCCCTTTGGAGCACTAGATAGTGCGGTGTGTGAGGTAGAATGAGGAAGTTCTTTTGGAGGAGACGTCTCCCGATTACTTACATGTGAGGCAGGGAGAAGACCGGGATAGTCGGCGGTGATGGCCACTTCCGTGCCATCATGGCTCGCCTGGTAAAACACTCCATCCTCGAGCTCCACGAATATATCCGGATCCTCTTTGAATCTGGGGTCAAGGTCCCGGTTGTGGTCCTCTAGCTGTGGTGCGGGGCTGTGGAGCCGCTTGGTGATCTTCCGCCATTCTTGTTACAAATGGACGGATTAATGTTCATGGAAAGTGACTCAGGGAGTAAATTGAGTAGAGTAGTGGGATTGGAACTCACCTAGCTGGGAGGATTGTACATGGAAAATCCATCTCGGCGCTAATGTGAATGCACTCCTCTTTCTCCCCTTTGTATAGTTCGGCCAGTATTTCGGCCAAAGCGGTGGGGGTGTCCGGACCCTTCCGATCATAGCGGGAGGCATAATCTTCCCCATTATATTGCCACATGGGGAGCCTTCTGTATTGGAGTGGCTGAACCCCTCGTACTACGGAGGTCGCCATTACCTCGACCATTGATAATCCGGACTGGGCAAGCGTCTTTATCTTGCTCATTAGTTGACGAACTTCCGCACTGTCTTCCTCCCCTAGGTTCCGAGGGCGCCAGCTGTGGCGTTTCTTCAAAGGAACGCTTGAAACTTCGAGAAGACCCATTCGGATTGGGTCGGGAAGGGCGACGTCCTCGATATAGAACTATTCCGAAGGACACTCTTCGGATGCCATCTTCGGCGTACCGGACAGGTATCCGGTCCCGGTGATGCGCCATACCTCGGCTCCGCCCACTTCAAATATTGATCCCTCTTGGGTACGAGGGACGAGGCAGAATAGTTTCCTCCATAATTCAAAATGGGCCTCACAACCCAGGAATAGCTCACAAAGAGCAAAATAACCCGCGACGTGCAGGATGGAGGTAGGAGTGAAATTGTGCAGTTGGAGGCCATAATACACCAGAAGCCCTCGGAGGAACAGGTGGATTGGACATCCAACGGCTCTCAACAAGTAGGCGACGAAGCACACTCATTCTCCCCTGGATGGATTGGGGAAATTCTCCGCCCGAGCCCCGCCATTAAAGGAAGTCAATCTGGCTCGAACGGGAAATAGATCCACGGGGGGAAGAAATCCCTGTGTGTGCAGCTTCACTAGCTGACTGTGGGATACAGAACACTTTTCCCAATTGCCTTTTCCGGGGCCGTGGGGATGGGAGGAAGAGATGGAGTGCTAGCCATGTTGGAATGGTTTCTACTGGCAAGCTCTGACGATTCCTCGCTTGGTGTGGAATGGATCTGAAGATCCCCGTCTCTTTAAATAGATGACTTTCTTACATGGTCAGGGTGATATGTGCAAAAATACCCTGACCTCTCTTATTCGCTCGACACGTGGAAGCTAAAGTCATGAAGGTGCGGAAGCCGATGGGTGCGATATTAAATGGGAAGCCGGATGCTGCTCTTTAAGTCAGGCACTTTGAAGTAATCGGAGGAGGAACCCGCCTTGAAATGCCCAAGACAATTTGCACGCCGGACACCTCGTCATTGAAGCCTAGTTCGGGGGCTACTGAGGGAGTCCTGGATTAAGGGGTCCTGGGGCGTCCGGCCTGTTGGCATGGGCCGGACTGATGGGCTGTGAAGATACAAGACCGAAGAATCTCACCCGTGTCCATATAGGACTCTCCTTGGCGTGGAAGGCAAGCTTGGCGTTCGTATATTTATATTCCTTTCTCTGTAACCGACTCTGTATAACCCTAGTCCCCTCTGGTATTTATATAAACAGGAGGGTTTAGTCCGTAGAGGAAATCATAATCATACAGGCTAGACTTCTAGGGTCTTAGCCATTACGATCTCGTGGTAGATCAACTCTTGTAATACTCATATTCATCAAGATCAATCAAGCAGGAAGTAGGGTATTACCTCCATAGAGAGGGCCCGAACCTGGGTAAACATCATGTCCCCCGCCTCCCGTGTTACCATCGACCTTAGACGCACAGTTCGGAACCCCCTACCCGAGATCCGCCGGTTTTGACACTGACACCCATGCCTATTGGAAGCCCCATGCTCCGCGCTGGCGGGAAGACTAGAAGAATAGCATAGGTGCTGGACGCGGTGGTCTACTCTTGTAACCATTTGCTACTTCTAGTTATGAAACTTGCAGTTCTCGCATCTTTATTCAAAAAAAGGGGGGTTTCCTTTTCTTTCTTCTTCTAGTAGTGTTTCCTCTCTTGAGTTTCATCTTTGAGAAGTGTGGCAGCTGCTCGTGGCTCCCTCTATCATGTCCCGTGAGCGGGGGCTAGGCATGGTGTATACACTTGAACCGGCCTAGGCTGCGCCAGGAGCAGGCCTGCTCATGCATGCACCTCGCCAAGACCTTGGCAAAATCCTCGAGTGGCGCTCTTGAGCGAGCCATCGGCACCTTGGCCTCAGGAGTGCTCGTCTCCTGGACCTTCTGGGCATCACGTCCGGGCGCGCTAATGACGGTCGGCCCTTGCTCAGGGGCTCCAGAGGCACACACAAGGCCTCTACACCAAGGAACCCTACGCAAATTGCACCCCAACGCCTCGCAGGTTAGTGCTAGGCAAAGACATCCCCGGAGGTTCTGGACCCTCATGAGTTCACTGGAGGCCTCGCGGGCGGCATGCCATCCAAGGCTCCGGAGCTTGTCAAGGGGCCTTCCTAGGTCGCTCTGGCACTCTAACTGCACCGTCTCCAGGAGAAGCTCCGGAGGAGTGCACCCCCATGACAAAGGAACCCACCAAGGGCCACGAGTGCACCAAGCTAAGTTATTCTAATCACGCCAGGTAGGAACCTTTCAATTAATGGCCATATAATGCTAGAGTATGAGCAAGAAACACTAATATAAAGGCACAAGCGCCACAATTCGTTACATGATCCCGCAGGGCTCTTTGCAAACTGTTGATGCAGGAAATAAAAAAACACAAAGCAAAAGAAGCAGCCTCCCGAGGACCGCTAGTCTTGAGGCTTGGCTCCGCCACCGCCCGTGCTTAGTCACAGTCCTGGTTAACAGAGGCTTGGTGCTGAGGCGGCTCGGCGTCCTTCTAAGCAGGGGCAAGACAGCGGGGCAGGTCGTTGTAGTCATCATCGCTCGAGCTTCCCCCGAAGGAGGCGCCACCACTGCTTTTGGAGGTGCCGTGGCCAAGGGCAAGTTCACCGCTGAGGACGCTGTCGCCGTGCTCGCCGTCGTCGTCTGAAGGATGGTCGCTGTCGCCGTCACCTTTCGGGCAGCACCCCAGGCAGCTGCCGTCCTCGCTAAAGACCGTGACAAAGAGCGTTGACGCCCCGTCATACTTGAAGTGGAGGGTGCACCTCCCCTTCAGACCGCGGGCTAGGGCGAACGACTGCCATTCGCGAGTCAGGAATACATGGCCGATGGAGGTGACCTCGACCTTGATGTCTACTATGCAACCTTCTTCTTGTAGATGTTGTTGGGCCTCCAAGTGCAGAGGTTTGTAGGACAGTAGCAAATTTCCCTCAAGTGGATGACCTAAGGTTTATCAATCCATGAGAGGCGTAGGATGAAGATGGTCTCTCTCAAACAACCCTGCAACCAAATAACAATATGGATGGTAGATATAGGTTTTGTAATCTGAAATTATAAAAACAGCAAGGTAGCAAGTAACAAAAGTGAGCGAAAATGGTATTGCAATGCTTCGAAACAAGGCCTAAGGTTCATACTTTTGCTAGTGCAAGTTCTCTCAACAATAATAACATAATTAGAGCAAATAACAATCCCTCAACATGCAACAAAGAGTCACTCCAAAGTCGCTAATAGCAGAGAACAAACAAAGAGATTATTGTAGGGTACGAAACCACCTCAAAGTTATTCTTTGCGATCAATCCATTGGGCTATTCCTACAAGTGTCACAAACAGCCCTAGAGTTCGTAGTAAAATAACACCTTAAGACACAAATCAACCAAAACCCTAATGTCACCTAGATACTCCAATGTCACCAAAAGCATCCGTGGGTATGATTATACGATATGCATCATACAATCTCAGATTCATCTATTAAAACCAACACAAAGCACTTCAAAGAGTGCCCCAAAGTTTCTACCTGAGAGTCAAGACGAAAACGTGTGCCAACCCCTATGCACAGATTCCTAAGGTCACGGAACCCGCAAGTTGATCACCGAAACATACATCAAGTGAATCAATAGAGTACCCCATTGTCACCACGAGTATCCCACGCAAGACATATGTCAAGTGTTCTCAAATCCTTAAAGACTCTATCCGATAAGATAACTTCAAAGGGAAAACTCAATCCATTACAAGAAGGTAGAGGGGGAGAAACATAATAAGATCCAACTATAATAACAAAGCTCGCGATATATCAAGATCATGCCATATAAAGAACACCAGAGAGAGAGAGAGAGAGAGAGAGAGATAAAACACATAGCTACTAGTACATACCCTCACCCTGAGGGTGAACTACTCCCTCCTCATCATGGAGAGCGCCGGGATGGTGAAGATGGCCACCAGTGATGATTCACCCCCTCCGGCAGGGTGCCGGAATAGGGTCCCGATTGGTTTTTGGTGGCTATAGAGGCTTGCGCTAGCGGAACTCCCTATCTATGTTTCTTTTCGGGGGTTTCTGTATTTATAGGAACTTTTGGCGTCAGTTTCACACCAGGGGGGTCTCCGAGTCATCCATGAAGTAGGGGGACGTGCCTAGGGGGGTAGGGCATGCCCTCCACCGTCGTGGATGGCTCGGGACTCATCTAGCCCAACTCTTTTTCTTCGGGGGCTTCTTCTGGTCCATAAAAAGTCCACAAAAATTGTCATGTCAATTGGACTTCATTTGGTATTCCTTTTCTGTAAACCTCAAAAACAAGATAAAAACAGAAACTGGCACTGGGCTCTAGGTTAATAGGTTAGTCCCAAAATCATATAAAATAAAATATAAATGCATATAAAACATCCAATATTGATAATATAATAGCATGGAACAATCAAAAATTATAGATATGTTGGAGACATATCAGACCTCCACCCATGAGGACCCATTGCAGCAGCCGTTAGGCTACAGCTGCAGCTCAACTGGTCCCTCTACCGGCAGCTCCTTCACGAAGGAGCTTGGAAGTAGAATCTAGATGCCCGGAGGTCCCTCCACCTGCACGACGAGTCGCTCGAGCGAGCGTGCGTGCGCGGTGGCCGGTTGGCCACGGCATGTCTTCCCCCATGGCCGTGGCAGCTAGGGCCCCCACGACCGCTCTGATATGCCCATTTTGCATCATGCTTTTATATCAATACTTATTGCATTATGGGTTGTTATTACACATTATGTCTCAATACTTATGTCTATTTTCTCTTATTTTACAAGGTTTACCATGAAGAGGGGGAATGCCGACAGCTGGAATTCTGGCTGGAAAAGGAGCAAATATTGGAAACCTATTCTGCACAGCTCCAAAATTCCTGAAACTCCACGGAAGTCATTTTTGGAATTAATAAGAATTAGTGAGCGAAGGAAACACCAGAGGGGGCCCACACCCTGGCCAGGAGGGTGGGGGCGCGCCCACCCCTACTAGGTGTGCCCCTGTCTCCTGGGCCCCCTGGTGGCCCTCCGGTGCCCAACTTCTGCTATATGAAGGCTTTTACCCTGAAAAAATCAGAGGCAAGCTTATGGGACGAAACTCCGCCGCCACGAGGCAGAACCTTGGCAGAACCAATCTAGGGCTCCGGCGTAGCTGTTCTGCCGGGGAAATTTCCCTCCGTGAGGGGGAAATCATCACCAACGATCCTCTCATCGGGAGGGGGTCAATCTCCATCAACATCTTCACCAGCACCATCTCCTCTCAAGACCCTAGTTCATCTCTTGTATCCAATCTTGTATCAAAACCACAAATTGGTACTTGTGGGTTGCTAGTAGTGTTGATTACTCCTTGTAGTTGATGCTAATTAGTTTACTTGGTGGAAGATCATATGTTCAGATCCTTAATGCATATTGATACACCTCTGATTATGATCATGAATATGCTTTGTGAGTAGTTACATTTGTTCCTGAGGACATGGTTGAAGTCTTGCTATTAGTAGTCATGTGAATTTGGTATTCATTCGATATTTCGATGAGATGTATGTTGTCTCTCCTCTAGTGGTGTTATGTGAATGTCGACTACATGACACTTCACCATTATTTGGGCCTAGAGGAAGGCATTGGCAAGTAATAAGTAGATGATGGTTTGCTAGAGTGATAGAAGCTTAAACCCTAGTTTATGCGTTGCTTCGTAAGGGGCTGATTTGGATCCATATGTCTAATGCTGTGGTTAGGTTTACCTTAATACTTCTTTTCTAGTTGCGGATGCTTGCAATAGGGGTTAATCATAAGTGGGATGCTTGTCCAAGTAAGGGCAGTACCCAAGCACCGGTCCACCCACATACCAAATTATCAAAGTACCTAACGCGAATCACATGAGCGTGATGAAAACTAGCTTGACGATAATTCCCATGTGTCCTCGGGAGCGCTTTTCTCATTATAGGAAATTGTCCAGTCTTGTCCTTTGCTACAAAAAGGATTGGGCCACCTTGATGCACTTTATTTACTTTCATTGCTTATTACCCGTTACAAATTATGTTAGCACAAAACTATCTATTACCTACAATTTCAGTGCTTGCAGAGAATACCTTACTGAAAACCGCTTGTCATTTCCTTCTGCTGCTCGTTGGGTTCGACACTCTTACTTATCGAAAGGACTATGATAGATCCCCTATACTTGTGGGTCATCAAGACTCGTTTCTGTCGCCGTTGCCGGGGAGTGAAGCACCTTTGGTGAGTGGAACTTGGTAAGGAACTATTTATATAGTGTGCTGAAATTTTCTGTCACTTGTTACTATGGAAACTAATCCTTTGAGGGGCTTGTTCGGGGTATCTTCACCACGACCAGAAGAGAAAAGAGTTGCTCCTCAACCTACTGAACCTACTGAAAATATTTACTTTGAGATTCCTACGGGTATAATAGAGAAACTGCTAGCTAATCCCTTTGCAGGTGATGGAACATTGCATCCCGATTTACACCTTATCTTTGTGGATGACGTTTGTGGATTATTTAAGCTTGCAGGTATTCCCGATGATGTTGTCAAAAGGAAGGTCTTCCCTTTATCTTTTAAGGGAGATGCATTGACATGGTATAGGCTATGTGATGATACGGGATCTTGGAATTATAAACGATTGAAGTTGGAATTTCACCAGAAGTTCTATCCTATGCATCTTGTTCATCGTGATCGTAATTACATATATAATCTCTGGCCTTGTGAAGGAGAAAGCATCGCTCAAGCTTGGGGGAGGCTTAAGTCAATGTTATATTCATGCCCCAATCATGACCTCTCAAGAGATATGATTATTCAAAACTTTTATGCTCGGCTTTCTCTCAATGATCGCACCATGCTGGATACTTCCTGTGCTGGTTCTTATATGCTGAAGACTACTGAATTCAAGTGGGACTTATTGGAAAGAATTAAATGCAACTCTTAAGATTGGGGTTCCGATGATGGTAAGGAGTTAGGTATAACACCTAAGTTTGATTGTGTTAAATCTTTTATGGATACCGATGCTTTTCGTGGATTTAGCGCTAAGTATGAACTGTTCTCTGAGATAGTAGCTGCTTTTTGTGAATCTTTTGCTACTCATGTTGATCTCCCTAAGGAGAAGTGGTTCAAATATAATCCTCCCATTGAAGTAAAATTAGTTGCACCTATTACAGTTGAAGAAAAGACTGTCACTTATAATGATCTTATTGTTCCTACTACTTATGTTGAGAAACCTCCTTTTCCTGTTAGGATAAAGGATCATGCTAAAACTTCGACTGTTGTTCATAAGAGTAATACTAGAACTTATACGCCTCCTGAGCAAATCAAAGTTGAACCTAGTATTTCTATGGTTAAAGATCTCTTGGATGATAATTTAGATGGGCATGCTATTTATTTCTGTGGTGAGACTGCTAATATTGCTAGACCAGATGCTAAGATACATAGACCTGTTGTATGCGTGCCTGTTATTTCTGTTAAAATAGGAGATCATTGTTATCATGGCTTATGTGATATGGGTGCTAGTGCTAGTGCAATACCCTATGACTTATATAAAGAAATTATGCATGATATTGCACTCGCTGAAATAGAAGGTATTGATGTTACTATTAAGCTTGCCAATAGGTATACCATTAAGCTAGTTGGGATTGTTAGAGATGTTGAAGTCTTGTGCGGGAAAGTTAAATATCCTGCTGATTTTCTTGTTCTTGGTTCCCCGCAAGATGATTTTTTTCCCATTATGACCCTTCTTGAATACTGTTAATGCTAGGATTGATTGTGAAAATGATACTATTACAATTGGTTAGGGGATATGTCTCATGAGTTTAATTTTGCTAAGTTTCGTAGGCAGCCCCGTGATAAAGAATCACCTAGTAAGGATGAGATTACTGGTCTTGCTTCTATTGCCGTGCCTCCTACTGATCCGTTAGAACAATATTTGCTAGACCATGAAAATGATATGTTTATGAATGAAAGAAGGGAAATAGATGAAGTGTTCCTTCAACAGGGTCCTATTATGAAACACAACCTACCTGTTGAAATCCTAGGGGATCCCCCTCCACCCAAGGGTGATCCCGTGTTTGAGCTGAAACAATTACCTAATAATCTTAAGTATGCTTATCGTGATGAAAAGAAAATATATCCTGTTATTATTAGTGCTAACCTTTCAGAACAAGAAGAAGAAAGATTATTGAAAACTCTGAAGAAGCACCGTGCTGCTATTGGATATACTCTGGATGATCTTAAGGGCATTAGTCCCACTCTGTGCCAACACAAAATTAAAGTGGAAAAAGATGCCAAGCTAGTTTGAAATCCTCAAAGACGATTGAATCCTAAAATGAAAGAAGTGGTAAGAAAGGAGATACTAAAGCTCCTTGAGGCAGGTATAATTTATCCCGTTGCTAATAGTGATTGGGTAAGTCCTGTCCATTGCGTTCCTAGAAAGGGAGGTATTACTGTCGTTCCTAATGATAAAGATGAATTGATCCCGCAAAGAATTATTACAGGTTATAGGATGGTAATTGATTTCCTTAAATTAAATAAAGCTACTAAGAAAGATTATTACCCTTTACCTTTTATTGATCAAATGATAGAATGACTATCCAAACACGCACATTTCTACTTTCTAGATGGTTATTCTGGTTTCTCTCAAATACCTGTGTCAGCGGAGGATCAATCAAAAACTACTTTTACTTGCGCTTTTGGTACTTTTGCTTATAGACGTATGCCTTTTGGTTTATGTAATGGACCTGCTACCTTTCAAAGATGCATGATGGCTATATTCTCTTACTTTTGTGAAAATATTTGTGAGGTGTTCATGGATGATTTCTCCGTTTATGGATCCTCTTTTGATGATTGCTTGAGCAACCTTGATCGAGTTTTGCAGAGATGCAAAGACACTAGTCTCGTCTTGAATTGGGAAAAGTGACACTTTATGGTTAATGAAGGCATTGTCTTGGGGCATAAGATTTCCGAGAGAGGTATTGAAGTTGATAAAGCTAAAGTTGATGCTATTGAAAAGATGCCATGTCCCAAGGACATAAAAGGTATAAGAAGTTTCCTTGGTGATGCCGGTTTTTATAGGACGTTCACTAAGGACTTTTCTAAAATCTCTAGGCCTCTGACTAATTTATTACAAAAAGATATTCCTTTTGTCTTTGATGATGATTGTGTAGAAGCATTTGAAATACTTAAGAAAGCTTTGATCACTGCACCTATTGGTCAGCCTCTTGATTGGAATTTACCCTTTGAAATTATGTGTGATGCTAGTGATTATGCTATAGGTGCTGTTCTAGGGAAAAGAGTTGATAAGAAATTGAATGTTATCCAGTATGCTAGTAAAACTCTTGATACTGCCCAGAGAAATTATGCTACTACTGGAAAAGAATTCTTAGCAGTTGTGTTTGCTTGTGATAAGTTTAGACCTTATATTGTTGATTCCAAAGTTACTATTCATAGTGATCATGCTGCTATTAAATTTCTTATGGAAAAGAAAGACGCTAAGCCTATACTTATTAGATGGGTTCTCTTGCTCCAAGAATTTGATTTGCATATTATTGATAGAAAGGGAGCTGAGAACCCCGTTGCAGACAACTTGTCTAGGTTAGAGAATGTTCTTGATGACCCACTACCTATTGATGATAGCTTTCCTAATGAACAATTAGCGTTCATTAATGCTTCTTGTACTGCTCCATGGTATGCTAATTATGCTAATTACATTGTTGCTAAATTTATACCACCTAGTTTCACATACCAGCAAAAGAAAAAGTTCTTTTATGATTTAAGATATTACTTTTGAGATGAGCCACACCTTTATAAAGAAGGAGTAGATGGTCTTATTAGATGTTGTGTACCTGAGCATGAACAGGAACAGATCCTACGCAAGTATCACTACGAATCATATGGAGGACACTGAGATAGAACTGCACATAAGGTATTGCAATCTGGTTTTTATTGGCCTACTCTCTTCAAAGATGCTCGTAAGTTTGTCTTATCTTGTGATGAATGTCAAAGAATTAGTAATATTAGTAGACGTCAAGAAATGCCTGTGAATTATTCTCTTGTTATTGAACCATTTGATGTTTGGGGTTTTGATTATATGGGACCTTTTCCTGCCTCTAATGGTTACACACATATTTTAGTTGCTGTTGATTACGTTACTAAGTGGGTAGAAGCTATTCCAACTAGTAGTGCTGATCATAACACCTCTATTAGGATGCTTAAAGAAGTTATTTTTCCGAGGTTTGGAGTCCCTAGAAATCTTATGGCTGATGGTGGTTCACATTTTATTCATGGTGCTTTCCGTAAGATGCTTGCTAAGTATGATGTTAATCATAGAATCGCATCTCCTTTTCACCCGCAGTCTAGTGGTCAAGTAGAGTTGAGCAATAGAGAGCTCAAATTAATTTTGCAAAAGACTGTGAATAGATCTAGAAACAATTGGTCTAAGAAACTTGATGATGCATTATGGGCCTATAGAACTGCGTATAAAAATCCTATGGGTATGTCTCCGTATTAGATGGTTTATGGAAAAGCATGTCACTTACCTCTTGAACTTGAACATAAAGCATATTGGGCTATTAAAGAGCTCAACTATGACTTCAAACTTGCCGGTGAGAAGATGTTATTTGATATTAGCTCACTTGATGAATGGATAACTCAAGCCTATGAGAATGCCAAGTTATTCAAAGAAAAAGTTAAACGATGGCATGACAAAAGGGTACAAAAGCGTGAATTTAACGTAGGTGATTATGTGTTATTATTCAACTCTCGTTTAAAACTTTTTGCAGGAAAACTTCTCTCTAAATGGAAGGTCCTTACGTTATCGAGGAGGTCTATCATTTTGGTGCCATAAAAATCAACAACTTCGAAGGCACAAGCCCGAGGGTGGTGAACGGTCAAAGAATCAAACATTATATCTCAAGTAATCCTATAAATGTTGAAACTAATATTATTGAGACCGTAACCCTGGAGGAATACATAAGGGACACTTTCCAGAACGTTTCAGACTCCGAAAAGGAATAGGTATGTGGTACGGTAAGTAAACCGACTCCAAAACAATTCTAATGGTAATTTTCCTCCGTTTTGGAATATTTAAGAATTTTAGAAAGCAAGAAGTAATCCGGGAAGGACACGAGGCCTCCACGAGGGTGGAGGGCGCGCCCACCCCTATCGGGCATGCCCCCTTGTCTTGTGGCCACCTCGTGTGCCTCCTAGACTCCGTTTTCTTGCATGTTACGTATTTTGGTCGGTAAAAATTCATTATATAATCTCCCGAAGGTTTTGACCACCGTATCATGCAATTATCCTCTGTTTTCGTTTCGAGTTGTTTCTGTTATAGATTTAGAGCGATATGTCGTCCCAGGATTCGGAAGGAGAGAGCTATGTGGTTGACTACCTTGCGGACCCTAAGGTCTAAGGAGACTTGGAGCATGGTTGTTGGACCACTAAAGAAGAGGAAGACTACGAGCCTAAGCGAAAGGAGGAAACAAGTTTAGATGAAGACGAAGCCCCCTTGCCTCAACCTGGGGACATGCACGTGGAGTTTAAGAAGTCAAGCCTCCCTGATAGAGCAAAGAAGCCAAAGATCGAGTTTATCCCTTTTCGTCTCTTGCAGGAAAATAAACAGGAACTATGCAAAAGAATATTAAGTCTTGAGCAAGATATCGATGACCTTAAGGAGCAAAATATAATCCTCAAGCGTAAATTGAGGAAGAAGCCTACATCATCAACAACTCCTACTTCACCACCTCTGAGGACATAATCACATGGGTATGGGCACTCCCCTTGGCAACTGCCAAGCTTGGGGGAGGTGCTCCGGTATCGTATCACCATCACACTCCTATCTTTACCGTTTTACTTAGTTCGATCCTTTCAGTAGTATCTTGATCTAGTAGATTGAAGTTTTGGTATCAAGTAGTTTTTGAGTTTTGCTTTGTGATTGCTTTTTGTAATCGAGTCCATGAGCTATCTATAATAATGATTAGTGTTGAGTCAAGGGCTTTGCTATTTTTCTATGATCTTGAGGAAGTAGAAAGAATAAAAAGAATAAAAGAGTTCATATTGATCTTATGGATATTAATGACTTCACACATAAAAACTATGAGGCATAAAAGTTGTTGAGAGTTGACAAACGTAGTTTTGGTCATCGTTGCAATTAATAGGAAGTAATAAGGAAAGAGAGGTTTTCACATACAAATATACTATCTTGGACATCTTTTCTAATTGTGAGCACTCATTAAGTATGACATGCTAAAAGAGTTGATGTTGGACAAGGAAGACAACGTAATGGTTTATGTTTTCTCACATCTCAGTTAAAGTATATTGGCATTGATCTTCCCAACATGTTGAGCTTGCCTTTCCCCCTCATGCTAGCCATAATTCCTCGCACCAAGTAGAGATACTACTTGTGCTTCCAAATATCCTTAAACCCAGTTTTTGCCATGAGAGTCCACCATACCTACCTATGGATTGAGTAAGATCCTTCAAGTAAGTTGGCATGTTGCAAGCAATAAAAATTGCTCTGTAAATATGTATGATCTATTAGTGTGAAGAAAATAAGCTTTATACGATCTTGTTATGGAAGCAATAAAAGCGACGGACTGCATAATAAAGGTCCATATACAAGTGGCAATATAAAGTGACGTTCTTTTACATTAAGATTTTGTGCATCCAACCATAAAAGCACATGACAACCTCTGCTTCCCTCTGCGAAGGGCCTATCTTTTACTTTATGTTTTTACTTTATGCTTGAGTCAAGGTGATCCCCGCCTTTCCCTTTTTCATTTTATCATTTTTCAAGCTCCTCGTGTTTGAAAGATGATTCCCCCCCTCCGCCTTGTGTTTTTTCATATATATCCAATTGGATGTAAGTTAGCATGAATTATTATTGTTGACATCACCCAAAGGTCAATACATTTGGGGGCAACACAATAAGCCCCTATCTTTCTCAGTGTCCGATTGAAACTCCATAACCACAAGTATTGCATGAGTGTTAGCAATTGTAGAAGACTATATGATGGTTGAGTATGTGGACTTGCTGAAAAGCTCTATTCTTGACTCTTTCTGATGTTATGATAAATTGCAATTGTTTCAATGACTGAGATTATAGTTTATTAGTTCCCAATGAAGTTTATGAACCATACTTGACATTGTGAATCGATTGTTACTTGAGCATAAGAAATCATATGACAAAATCTATATATGTTGCTGTTATAAGAATGATCATGATGCCCTCATGTCCGTATTTTATTTTTATCGACACCTTTATCTCTAAACATGTGGTCATATTTATCAATTTCGACTTGCTTGAGGACAAGCGAGGTCTAAGCTTGGGGGAGTTGATACGTCCATTTTGCATCATGCTTGTATATCAATACTTATTGCATTATGGGCTGTTATTACACATTATGTCTCAATACTTATGGCTATTCTCTCTTATTTTACAAGGTTTACCATGAAGAGGGGGAATGCCGGCATCTGGAATTCTGGCTGGAAAAGGAGCAAATATTGCAAACCTATTCTGCACAACACCAAAAATCCTGAAACTACAAGGAGTAATAATATGCCTAAAGGATTTGAACATATGATGTTCCACCAAGTAAACCAAATAGCATCAACTACAAGGAGTAATCAACACTACTAGCAACGCACAGGTACCAATTTGTGGTTTTGATACAAGATTGGATACAAGAGATGAACTAGGGATTTGAGAGGAGATGGTGCTGGTGAAGATGTTGATGGAGATTGACCCCCTCCCGATGAGAGGATCGTTGGTGATGACGTTGGTGATTATTTCCCCCTCCCAGAGGGAAGTGTCCCCGGCAGAACAGCTCCGCCACAGCCCTAGATTGATTCCGCCAAGGTTCCGCCTTGTGGCGGCGGAGTTTCATCCCGTAAGCTTGCCCACGATTTTTTCCAGGGTAAAAGTGACGATATAGCAGAAGATGGATGCCGGAGGCTCATCAGGGGGACCAGGAGATAGGGGCCGCGCCCTACAAGGGGGCGCCCCTGTCTCCTGGACAGGGTGTGGGCCCCCTGGCCTATTTCTTTTGCTCATAAATTCTTACAAAATCCAAAAAGTTGTTTTGTGGAGTTTCAGGATGTTTGGAGTTGTGCAGAATAGGTTTCCAACATTTGCTCCTTTTCCAGCCAGAATTCCAGCTGCCGGCATTCCCCCTCTTCATGGTAAACCTTGTAAAATAAGAGAGAATAGCCATAAGTATTGAGATATAATGTGTAATAACAGCCCATATTGCAATAAATATTGATATAAAAGCATGATGCAAAATTAACGTATCAAGCGGCGATAGGGGCCAGATTCGGCGATGTAAGGAGACTTCATGACGATGTGCTGCGGAGAGAGAAAGGCCTCATCACCTCGAAAAATCCAGGTTACCCACTCTACGTGGTTAACGTGTTGCGGCAATTGTCGTACGTCGACACATTCCCCGCTGAGAGAGTCCTAGATTAGGGGGTATCCGGACAGCCAGACTATATACTCTGTCCGGACTATTGGAGCGTGAAGATACAAGACTCAAGACTTCATCCCGTGTCCGGATGGGACTCTCCTTTGCGTGGAAGACAAGATTGGCGATCTCGATACACTACAAAAAAAGACACATCCGTGACATTTTGGGCCGAACGAAATTTTTTTCTGTCATACATATGACACTTCTATGACGATAATTGTGAAAAAACCCGGTATCATCATAGATGTGGTGGGATCCTACTTCTATGACAAAAAATCATGACAGAAAATGGGCTTTTCGACCTGGGCGGGCCGGAGAAGCAGCTGCATGACATTCTTTGGGCCATCCATGATGGAAAAAACAGTGGTAGAAGCGAGGGCGAGGAAAATTTTGGGGAGATGCCGGTTACGGTGGGAGGTGGGGGCCGAGCGATGCTCATTTCTCTCATACGCGTACACGCGTATGTGCGCATTGGCTCTAACTGAACCAGAGCGAGGCATTGGGCTCTAACTGAACCAGAGCGATTGCACTGCAAGCTATGCGTTAGTGAGCCCGAGCGATCGATCGATGGCTATTAACTAAACCCGGTCGAGCGATTCCTTCGCTACTGCTACTAACTGAAGTCGATCGATTGGATGAACAGTGAGCGTTGGGGGGGGGGGGGTTGGATGAACAGTGAGCGGTGGCGTTGCCTCTAGATGAACAGGACCCCATGGTGTGGAGGGCTGGATGAACAGTAGATGGTGGAGGGGTGGTTGAAGAGTAGCCGGTGGAGTAGCGCGCGGTGGGGCCTGGATGAACAGGAGCCCGTGGAGGCTGCAGGAGGTCGATGGTAGCCTGTGGAGGCTGGAGGAGGTTGACTGTGGAGATGAACAGTATCCTATGGAGTCCCGTTTTGCGGTATGCCACACCCCTCCCGATGAAGAGGACCCCCGTTTCGACCATAGGAGGTCCGTTTCGTCCGTTTTGTAGTACGCCACACCCCTCCCGATCAACATGGCCCCCGTTTCGACCGTAGGAGGTCCGTTTCCTCCGTTTTTCAGTACACCAGACCCCTCCCGATGAACAGGATCCTGTTTCGAATGTGGACAGTCGAACACAAGGTCGTTTCCTCCGTTATGCGGTATGCCAGGCCTCGTTTCCATCGCCTGTTCCGTCCAAGCCCTCCCGATGAACACGACCATGCATTCTGTTCCGACCCAGCCGGTTGGCTCCCATGCGTTCCGTTGCCTCCCGATGAACACGACGCATTCTGTTGCCTACACGACGCATTCCGTTGCTTCCCCATGAACACGACGACGACGCTATTTCTCCGTTCCGACCCAGCCATGTGAGCCCTGGCCGTACGTATGCGCGAGTAGGCGTTCGAGAACCCGCCCGTATGTACACATACGTGGCCATATTTTCTTTCTTGCACCCTGGCCGCTGTACGTATGTGTACATGCTATGTGCACGCCTCTACGACGACACGTGCGCGCCTCTACATCGACCAGTATGTACGTACACGTTCGCGACCAGGATGACAACGCTACGTACGCTTCGACCAGGTGGGTCCCGACTATCTAGCACTTCCTTTCCTGCGAAGATGTAGCTGGTGGGTCCTAGCAGTCAGGGGGGCGAAACATTTTGTTTTTTTTTTGCCCGGACGCACTTCCTTGTGTGCGAAGGTGTAGCTGGTGGGTCCCAGTAGTCAGGGGGTGAATTGTTTTTTTGCCCAGACGCACTTCCTTGCGTGCGAAGATGAAGCTGGTGGGTCCCAGCAGTAAGGGGGAAATGTTTTTTCCGTGAAATACAATGGCCCGTCCGGTGGGTCCCAGCTGTCAGGTGGAGGAATCATTATTTTCCGCGTAATAAGGAGGCACTTCCTTGCTGCGGCCGTGGACCCAGCTGTCAGCTTCTCCATGTATAGTCCACGTCCGATGGAAGTCATTCCTTGACCACGTTGACCAGGCCGCGCCGAGAGCACCACGGCGGTGGACGACGGCGAGGCCTAGGAAGGGGACGACGCGGAGCCGGGAAAGACGCGACAGTGGAAGCCCGCGTGGAGACGAGTACGAGGGTTCACTGGTTCGGCTGTGGTGTGAGGCTGCCGTCGCCACAGGGCCTGGCCAGTGGTGGGAATAGTAGGAGGCGGTGAGGCCTCCGCGGCAGCACAGCCAGCCACGGGAGGCAGGAGCATGCGGCACAACCGGCGCTGCTTTGGGCGGGTGGAGCAAGAAGACCAGAGGTTGAAGAAGCACTACGGCAGTTGCATGGACATCGTACGGTCACTGGAGCTAGAATCGTTCATATTGACTAAGTTGACAAAGCCCTCCATCCCCATCAACTTAGTTGGCCCACAAGTCATCCTCCCACTATGGTGGGTCCCAGCTAGCAGGATGGGTATTCATTTTTTGTGCAAAATAAGGAGGACTTCCTTGGGTGCGAAGATATAGCTGGTGGGTCCGACATGTCAGCGGGGGGAACATTTTTTCGCGAAATACAGAGGTCCTTTCGGTGGGTCCCAGCTATCAGGTGGAGGAATCATTATTTTGCGCGTACAGTCCATGGCCGATGGATGTCGTTCGTTGACCACATTGACCAGGCCGCGCCGAGAGAACCATGGCGGTGCACGACGGCGAGGCCTAGGAAGGGAATGACATGAAGCCGGGGAAGACTCGGCAATGGTTGCCCACGTGATGGGGAGTACGAGGGTTTACTGGTCCGGCTGCCGTCGCCGAAAAATAACAGGAGGTGTGGGTGAGTAGAGGAATGGCCTGGCCAGCAATGAAGTAGGTGGGGTGGTGCGGCCTGTGCGGCAGCACAGCCGGCGACGGGAGGCGGGAGCAGGCAGTCCCACCGGCGCTCGTTTGGGCGGCTGGAGCAACAAGATCAGATATTGAAGAAGCAGCACGGCCGTTGGATTAACATCCAACAATCACTGCTGCTAGAATCGTTTGTGGACTAAGTTGACAAAGCCAAAGTACACATCAACCTAGTAGACCCACAAGTCAGCCTCCAAATCTGTCCCAAACAACATACAGCCTGAAATTTCTAGCCAGATTCAAACTAATTTTAAATCTAAATATACCTTAATTTAAATTCAATGAAATTTTACCCGCACAAAAACAATGAAATTTAAAATATCAAAATCCGAAAGAAAATAGTATTTGGGAACTAATTGCCTGTTTGCTGTATTTTTTTCATTTTACAGCCCATTTATTATTACTTATAGCCCATTTCTTATTACTTATAGCCCATTTCTTATTACTTACAGCCCATTTTCTGGGCAAAATGCATCCCTCCTCGTCTTGAAAGATTTTCGGCCCAGCAGGGCGTAGAAAAGCAAGTAGGCCTATGTTGGTTATTCTGCAAAAAACAAAATACCTAGCTAGCCATTTTTTAGAAAGGAAAAAAACAAATTGGGCTGGTCATGTGCTAAACATATGAAATAAAAGCCTGGGCTAGATGGGCCACGGGTCCCGCACAACCCAGTTGATACCCTTCTCTGTCCCGAAAAAACAAAATTACTGCGCGCGCTGCTGGGTCCCTACTGTCATCCTCACCATGGACAGTCATCTCCTTATTCCTCTCGGTTGTTGACCATGTTGACAACACCGGAGGGCGGCGTCGCGGCAAGCGAACCAAGGCGGAGGACGATGGTGAGGCCTCGGACGGGAACGAACAGGAGCCGGGGAAGATCATAGCCAGTCGTGGGAGGCGGGAGCAGGCGGTCCCACCGGCACTGGTTTGGCTTTGGCGGCTCGAGGAAGAAGAGACTGAAGAAACGCGATAGACGTTGAATGTCAATCCAACGGTCAAGGTTGACACAATCGTTTTTTGACTAAGCGGACACCAAGTAGCATACTTTTTTGAGAATATATAGGAAGAAAACTACAAGGAAAATGCGTTCGTCTGTCGTCCTCCTCACAGGGAACGTTCGCCACATAAGTGACTAGCACCCTTGGTTTTCAACCGAGAGGTCTTGGGTTCGAGTCCGAGGAACTCTCAATTTTGTCCTCCATCCTTCCTCGCAAAAAAAGAGAAAGAAAATCAAAGACTTGGGAAGGCGTACAGAACAAGCTAGTGTACCAGTAAAGAGACGTTGCCGAGTTTTAGAAAAAAGAAATACGTGCTCCTGTAGCTGGTTCGAATCCAAACCTAGACTATGACTATATATGGTGCTATGCTACTCTGCAAGTAATGAAACTGACATATCCAATGTTGGCTTCTCCTCTTCTCTACTTACTCTGTCTAGCATCAAAAGCTCTGGCCACAGAAACCATGTCCGCAGGCTGCTCGTCCACCTGCTCTTCAGCAGGCAACAACCAGATATGTGCCAAATCGCCACCCGTACCATCGCCTGTGGGTCTCATCACACCCCCGCCGACACGCGCACCGCAGCCGATTTCTCATCGCAACCCACTGCCGTTGGTGTGGTGCCACTGCTGCAAATCACGCAGAGTCATCTGTCGCGTCTCAACCACAATCCGCAACCCTGGCCGAGTCGTCTACAAATGCCCGAATCATGGGGTAATAATATGTTTAAGTGTTGTTTTGCTGCTTTTAGTTGTTGATGTTTTTAATAGTTTGGTTGATGATCTTCCAATTTGATTCGTGCAGAAAAGGGAAGATTCGTGTGATTTGTATTTCTAGGAAGTTGCTGATGTGGGGGAATGCAACTACGCTGACTATTTGGTTAGCCGAGGAATCCCAATACCAGGAGGTTGGGGTGTTGGACAAGTAACTGAAGGAACGACAGAAGAGGAAGATGCAGAGCGGAAGGTTAAAGATGAAGTTCCTCTGATCATGGCCAAGCAACAACTGCTGAACGGCCTTGACAGCAATGAGGAGATAAAAGAGCTTGTGAAGATAATGGGCAAAATCGATGTGCTCTATAGGATGATTGTCTCTTTATTTGCAGTGTATGTAGCACTCGTGATGTATTCAGTGGCTACGACATGAGCACTTTGCTGAAACTAGTAATGAATGAAACATGTGTAGCAGGCTGGGCGTAGTGTTGTGAACATCTAATGATTTCTATTAACGGAAATTAGGGGGTATCACCTTTTTCTCATATAAATAAATAAATAGTAGAGGCCCTGTCGGTCAGCTTTGTTCTCATTCGAAGACGACTAGCAAATTGCAGTCCAATAGAAAACTATGTCATCAAATTCAAGTTTCACAGCCAAATATGAGTACAAGCAAACAACAATGTCATCATGTTTTAGTTGTGATACAATCACCAAACACAAATCAGCATACATAACAAGTGATTTTCTCACAGCAAAATACTAAACAATACGTTCATCAGGTTTCAGTTGTCATAGCAAACACAATTTCACATAGTAGATAAATAAACGTCTTCTGACAGGCAAATACGACAAAAGCAATGTAATCATCATCCGTAGCAGCAGCGTCAACATCTTCGCCATGTGTATGAGTCTGAATCGTAATTCCCCATGGTGTCATCTTCTTCTTCGTCCTCAACGTCCTCGAACGTTGGCTTCTTCTTGATCAACTCTTGTATTTCCACAGCACGACAGGCAATCTTTTCGCCGACATCATTGACATGATGGTTCTCAAAGATATTAGGAACATCGGTGTTATCTTGTACATCAGGAGCAGTGTAAGCATCATCTTGTTGTGCAACTTCATTAAGCGAATTCCTCTGCTCAAACCTTTGCAATACTCTCCAGTCATCGCTACATGCAAATGTGTCTTCCAAGAAAAATATCTGTGTTGCTTGATTTGCCAAAATAAAAGGCTCATTGGTATGGTACGCCGCCTTGACATTGATGGATTTGAAATAATCATCAGCTCTGGGTTTTGCGATCCTGGAAAACAGGTTATACCAACGATAGGACAACAGAACCACACACCGATGATCCTTGAAACTGGAGATATACTGCAACTGAACAATGTCTGTTATCTTAGCATACATTTCAGTTGTCTCTTTGTCATACGTATCTGTGCTCATGATGGCACTGTTCCTGCCTTCGTCTCGTGCAAGGGTGTTGTAGCGCACATCTCCAACAACGCAAGATTCATAATGTCTTACCTAAGTATCAGGACCCATTGGTAGTGAGTAAAGGGCATCATGAACTGCCTGCCCATCCTCCCGCATCTTCTTAACCTATGGTTAGAAAATAGACAAGCTGATCATCTTATGTAGTCAATATATTAAAAAACTGATAGTGCACTTCAAAAGCTTACATGGTTCTTGAACCATTTTGCAAATCCTGCCATAACCAGTTTGTCAATGTTTCTTCGATTTTGCGGCAGTAACTCCTCTTTGTAGATGCTGCACAACATAGTGATCGCGTCAAACATCTAAATATATAAGAATGTGCTGCAAGTTTAGTAGATTACGATGTATAAGCTGCAGTACTGCACTTACTTGATATAAGGTAGTATCTCAGGACAGTTATTCAACACATACCAAACCATTTTGTACAAATCTTTAGGTTTGTCCTCTTGTCGACTCTTCCCTGTAACTCGAACAGAATAATCGAAAACATTGAGCCTGGGATTGTCTTCACCCACCTCTTTGCTAAGCTGATCACCTGTTTCAATGTATTTTGAGCAGAATGTCAACGCTTCTGTAGCAATGTAGGCCTCTGCAATGGAACCCTCGGGTCTAGCTCTGTTCCTAACATAGCCCTTGAAAGTGCCTAGCCGCCTTTCAATAGGGTACATCCAGCCATACTGTACTGGACCTCTAAGTAGTGCCTCATTAGGTAGATGAACAACCAAATGCACCGTCACATCAAAGCAGGCTGGAGGATATATCTTCTCAAGGTCGCATAGGATAGTTGGTATCTTGTCTCTAATATGCTCCAAAGCATCTATCCTGATATTTCTACTTCAGAGTTCCCTGAAGAATTGTCCCAACTCTGCAACTGCTCTGTATAAGTCAAGGCGGCCCAATCCTCTAAGGATAACAAGTAAAACCCTTTGAAGTAGGACATGGCAGTCATGAGTTTTCAACCCTTGTACCTCGTTTCCATCTGCACTGACTCTCCTTTCTGGGTGAATCCATGTGGGCATCTCACACGTGACAGGACCTCGCAGAATTCTTTTCTTTTTACCTTGTCCAAGACGTACACTGCTGGTGCCATATCCCGTGGTTTACCTTCCTCTTGCACCTGCAAATCCTTTCTGATACCCAGGTGTGTCATATCAATCCTAGATTTTAAGGTATCTTTCGTCGTGCCTTCAATGTTAAGAAGTGTGCCAATAATGTTGTCACATATATTTTTCTCGATGTGCATCACATCAAGATTATGCCGCAGATTCAAATCTTTCCAATACTCCAAGTCCCACAAAGTGGACCTGCGGGTAAACTATAATCTCTCTTCTACCGTGCCATGCTTTCTTTTCCCACTACCATTACCATGATGGTTTCCTGGTGTAATATGCCTGACCTTCTCTAATTCCACTTGCAACTCATTGGCGGTGAGCCTCTTTGGCGCATCACGGATTTCATGCTTTGCATTGAATACATGTCTTCGGTATTTTCTAGGATGCGGCTTGTCCTTGGCAAGGAAACGACGGTGTCCAATGTAACAGATCTTGCTAAGTATTGCGTATGACAGCGGATTCCTGTCACAGCGAACACATGCATTGTAACCATGTGTCGTTTGCACTGACATAGTGCCCAAAGCCGGATAATCATGGATGCACCAAATTACAATAGCACGCGGAAAGAAATCAGCTGGTGGGCTGCTATATAGGTCTCGAGTGAGAACACCCTTCCATAGCTGTTGAAGTTCCTCCACAAGAGGCTGCATGAACAAATCAAAATCCTTTCCAGGACTTTTTGGACCTGGGATGAGCAAGGCCATCATGTAGTTTGATTCTTTGGTGCAGACATTTGGAGGCATGTTGTAAGGGATACCAAGCACTGGCCACATGCTATATGTGGCGCTTTGATGGCCAAATGGGTTAAATCCATCTGAAGCTAAGCCAAGTCTAATGTTTCTCGGGTCAGCAGCAAACTCTTTGTGTTTATCATTGAAGCTTTTCCACTAACTACCATGAGATGGATGGCTCATTACATTCTGATCTCTATACTCCTGGTTCCTAGAATGCCACAGTACATCCTCTCTTGTTTCAGCATCATGAAACAACCTCTGCAATCTTGGTGTAATTGGAAAATGTCTCAGAACATTATGAGGAATCCTCTTCATAGCATCGCCATCTTTCCATCTTGATGATTTGCATTTCGGGCATTCACTTAAGTTGGCAAAATCCTTCCAGAACAGAACACAATTATTCTTACAAACATGGATCATATCATATCCAATTCCAACTGCACGAAGGAAATTCTTCATTTTACTGTAGGTGTGTGGCAGCTCAGACGCATCTAGGAAAGATTTGCGAAAAGCAGCCAACATCGCATCGAATGATTTGTTGGTCATCCGCTCAGATGTCTTCACCTGAAGAAAGGTGACCATAGCTGAGAATACTAACAGCTTATTTCCTAGGATGACAACAATGTTGCATTGTTCCAACATGCGGGCCCATCGTTTTTCTTCTACAGGTGAAAGTTCACGGAATGCACGATCATTTCGTAGCATTGTTTCAATGTTGGTCAAACTCACTGGCTCCACCACCTCCTCCTCCTCCTCTTCCACCTAAGCATCACGCTGATCAAGATGGTGATCTGCTGCTTCCACGTAGTCAATAACATTGATGTTCACAGCTTCACCATGATGAACCCACCTAGTATATGTGATCGACATCCATACAAGTGTAGATGATTTTGCACAGTTGACTGGAGTCTTGTAACTGAATTCATACAACTGCTACACGAGCAGAGCACATCTGATTTCAAACCACCGTACTCAGCTGTGATAAAGTTCATGAAGTTTTCAACCCCCTCAACATATGCAGTGCAGAATCTTCGAGCAGAAGTTATCCAAGTCCTGTCCATCTGTAAGACATACGAATTAGTTCTTCTACTAGATATTACAAAAAAACATATATGCTTTTTTATGAAGTCCAGAAAAAAATACCTAGGTCAATGTCTAAAGCTATGGCAAGATATTTGGACGAGCAGATCTAAGTAACGAAATATATGTAAAGCTAATTCAGCAAACAGATTTGAGTGCTAAATTATGGCAGGCTGTTTCAGCAGTCAATGAGGCCGAGCACACAGACATCAAACTATCGAAGGCCATCGCAGCAACAAAGATCGAGTATAAAATGATGTAGAGCTATTTCACCTAACAAATTGGCTACTAGACCATGGCAATCTACGTCACAATAAATATATGGCAGGATATTTTAGCAACTAATCGGCCTTGGCATGCCATCTCAGCTAAGTAGATTGAGTGCAGAATAGGGCAAGGAAGCTTCTTAAGCAGAGCATATTGACAGTAAACTACTTCGGAAACAGTGAGATTAATAGCGTCTATCAGCTAACATTCAGCGCTACACCGACATGAACGGGGCCTCAGCCTAGAATGCGCATACCGTGGGAGAAGCTGACCGCTGTGCGTCTCCACATGAACGTCACCAGCGGTGGCGGCGCTGACCGCCGTGCACCTCCACAAGAAGGTAGCCAGAGGTGGCGGCGCGGCTAGAGGATGGCAGTCTACGAGAGCGTACTGTGGGAGCGAGAGGATCGTCGTGCGTCCCCTTGATGAACCGCGACACTGACGTATCGGCGCGGCGGGGAGGGCGTCTTTGGCGGAGGGAATGCAGTGGAGGGGGGATGGGGGGTGGGGGATTTGGGGAATATTTGGCTGAAGGGCGGTTGAATCGGATTTGGGGGGAATTTTTGTGTGGGGGAGGGGGGAGGATTTTCACGCGGTGGGCGGGGGGAGTTTGGCGCATGGTTGGTTTCTCCAAGTGCAGTCCCACGTGTCAGTGAAGAGGCAAGCCGAAGCATGTTCCGTTTGTGTGAGCCATGTGCATGACCGAACGTGTGTGGGGTGCAATGCGACAGCGACAGGAGTGCTGTGAGTGTACCGCCTTTTTCCTTTTAAACTAGGTGCTTCGCCCCGTCAAAAAAAATTGTTGCTTCGCACGTTCCATCGATACTACTACTAGTAATCCGGTAATCCCGAGTAAAATGGTGCGGCCGGGTCTTTTCCTGCGTGATATGCTGGAAGGTTGGCTTAGTTGGGTTTTTTAGATTTGTCTCGGTTCAATAAAAAGCAGAGTTGGTGATGATGGTGTGCCTTTCATCCTGCAATATAGGCCGTACGATCTATGTCTAACGGATAGGAAGGAAACTATGACAATTTACCCGCACTCCTCTCCACATTTGCAGATAAGGCTTTCCCTCGTTCATCCTTTTCTCCCACAAGATCTTGATCTTCCGTGCAACGCACGGGCATCTTGCTAGTACTCCTACAATATGTATATTATTGTGACAGTTCATATACACCGGCCGAGATTAATGCAAACACAGTAGATTTTCATTACATTTCGAAATTTTACAGGACAGAAAATAAAAGAAACCCGACCCTAAATCTATTCTACGGCGGCAACCGACGTCCTCCATCTGCGATCTCTATGTATGGGGGCGGGGTTCAAGACCCGTGAAGTGAAGGTGCGGTCTCCGGCGAGGAAGAGTAGAACATGGGATACGGACCGGCCAGTTGGCACACCATGCCCTGCCGCCTCCCATGCCCTACTCATCCTCGGAGGAGTCCCCGACCTCAGCGGTGCCGGACGTTGGACGGCGGCAAGTAGGATGCGTGGCTGATGGTGCTCCCCTGTCGGCCGCCAGCGTGGCCACCGCTAGTGCGGTCGCCTCCGCGTCCGGCTACGCCGCTATTGCGTTGTGAGAGGCGACTTGAGCGAGGGCGGCGACCTCGAGCTTCATTCCCGAAGACAAGCTCTCCCGCAGAGCGTTCGCACTTGCGGTCATGGAGGATGTGGTGCCAGGTAGGTGGATGATGCGCTATGGTGTGGAGGTTAGTTGGGCGTTGCCGCTTTAAGTAGCGCATTTCGGTGAGGCCAAGCGTCCGGGTGCATCATTAAGTTCCCGGAGTTGCTTCCTCAGGCACCGAGCCTCTTAACGACGACATACGAATGGACAGCATGAATGCGGGCAGCTGGCGCCGGCTGGGAACACACCATGCGACGGCGCGAGGGACGAGGGCTTTGGTGTGCCAGGGTAGTCAGCTGCGGTCGTGGCAACGTTGGAGATGCCCTTTGCTCAAATGCAATCCCGCATGTCATTGAAAAAGCAAGACGACCCGGCATGGTCTCAGGTCTAGAGGATGCAGTTGGCCGCGCTACACCACTCCGCAGATGCGTCGCGGCGCCCAGTGCATCCTCGACGAGCCGGGTGTTGGGGTGTGTTTGGATTGTGGCCAAAGTGCACCTTAGCAAAATTTTGGTCATGACCCAAAGATTGGTCTTTGTTTGGATGGTTGCCATTTCTTTGGCATGCCAATGAACTCTAGCCAACTCTAGTTCATTTTTCTTGCCAATGTCGGCCAAATCATGGGCAACCAATACCTCAACCAAAATTTTGCTCATGACCCAAAGATTGGTCTTTGTTTGGATGGTTGCCATGTCTTTGGCATGCCAATGAACTCTAGCCAAATCTAGTTCATTTTTCTTGCCAATGTCGGCCAAATCATGGGCAACCAATACCTCAACCAAATTTTTGGCTACCCAATGCTTTGATGGGGCAACCTTGGGCACAAACCAAACATACCATTGGTCGTGCCACAGCACTAACGCCACCCTCGGCACATTGAAACCGACCGTGTATAGCGACGATATGAGCGTGTCGCTCACCGCGGTCGTCGTGTCCAGAGGCGGTGCTGGAGCTGCACCCCGTTGTTGGCCCCAACGACCCACATGAAAGGTTGTCGGTGGCGAGGAGGTCGTGGGCCAGTTCCTCCATTGGACTAGTCTGCGCTACGTCGTCCTGACGGGTGTGCCCCACATGCCGGTTTTGCTGTCTTCCTAGCCATATTCGAGCGTCAGTGCTCCGCGTTGCGCATTAGGCCTTTCACTACATAGGCCAAGTGAGACAACTTATTGTTTATTTGAGCCGTTCAAGTGTAATCATGTGGCGTTTGCTTATTTCTCATTCCTCTCCAACCCTCTTCTCCATCGATCATGTTGCCGTCCAGTCGAGTCCATCCTCCCACATACCTCATTTTAACATTCCACCGAGTATCATTCACATGTACCCACCCTAGCCCTCTTTCAATAGATCTCCGGACCCTGAGATGAAATCGAGAGGGAATGAGTGGGGGCACGTGATAGCTTAGGTGGATTCAAAATTTTGAACCAGTGATCATAGCATTCGCAAATCATATATAAAGGGTATTCAATGTTCGTTTCGTTTTTGGACGTACAATATACTCCCTCCTATCCTTTCTAGTTTACATATAAGTTTTATGTGTAGTCAAAGTATCTCTACTATGATCAAAAAGGTATCAACATTCGACAACGCCCAATCAATATTGTTAGATTCGTACGTACTCCTAGATTTGTACTCGAGATGGTTTCCAATTTGACTATTGACAAGATTAATAGTACATGAGATGTATAATGTGAAAATTATATCATTGGAAACTCCTTTCACATACGAAATTGACCGTATGCTTTGTGTAAGTTGCATGTCCTATATTATTACTCTAACATTTGGTCAAAATTAGCCTCGAAAAACGCATTAGACCCTGTATGCTTTGTGTAAGTTGCATGTCATATATTATTACTCTAACATTTGTGTAGGTTGCATGTCATATATTATTACTCTAACATTTGGTCAAAGTAGTATAGTGGAAGTGGATCCTCTGACGTAGGTATCCCTGCCTTACCCTCCCTTTCGGTCACTTACTAGCGGACCCCATGCTTGCTAGGCCCCGCATGTCAGGTACTCAATGGGTTCGTCCATGTCAGGGGATCCTCATTCGTAGTATACTCCCTCTGTTTTTATTTACTCCGCATAAAACAAAGGGAGTGGTGGTATAATAAAAGACAAGGGCGGGGGAGGGGGAGGAACGTCGGTTTGCTCTCAACTGCGGTCCCACAAGCGAGCGAAAACGCAAGACAAAGCGTGTTCCATTCGGTGAGCGATGTGGAGGGTCCAGCGTGCCGGGCTGCAACGAGAACGCGACAAGAGCAATGTACAGTCAAAACCGATTGACCGGTCGTCACCGGAACCACTATTCACATGAGAACCTTCGCTGCTCGGCCTACGCCAGCCACTGCCCTAAAACCACACCAAATCTCCAGCCCATTCCCCCACCTTTCCATCCCCTAGCCCGCATCAAGCGTCCCCTAGTTCGCCGGAAAGCCATGGTGCGCTGCAAGATCACTTACTACAAGATGCTGACGCCGGAGCGCCGCGCAGAAATCACAGCGGCGGTCGGTGCCACAGACCTCCGTTCCCAAGCTTGCTTTGCGGCGGGCCAATCCCCGAGTTCTCTAGAGCCAAGCTACGAGGAGGAGGAAGCCGATCCAATGTTCACTGCAGAGGTCATGTCATAGAAGGCCCCCGATGGGTATGAGACGATGGACGTCGACTTCGTGCCGGCGTCCGAGTCCCCCATGGTGCAGGCAGACCAGCGGTTCAACATGGCGATACTAAAGGAGGACCGGGAGGAAGAGGATCAACTCGACGCAGAGCGCACGCATGCCGCTGCCATCGAGGCTCTCCTATAGGCGGAACCGGATGTCGTGGATGTGAACCGGGCGGCAGAGGCTCAACTTGAGGCGGAGCGCGCGGATGCCGCTGCCATCGAGGCCCTCTTGCAGGCGGAACCGGATGTCCTGAACATGAACCGGGCGGCAGAGGCTCGACTCGACGCAAAGTGTGTAGATGCCGCTCTCATTGACGCCCTCCTGCAGGCGGAACCAGATGTCCTAGACTTAAACCGGGTGGCGGAGGCTCGACTCGATGCGGAGCGCACGGATGCCGCTGTCATTGAGGCCCTCCTGCAGGCAGAACCGGACGTCCTCGACATCAACCGGGTTGTGCTCTCATTCGTGCAGAGCGCCCGCATGCTCCTCTTGAATGAGTAGGTGGAGGCCGAGGACAACCATGGTGCGGAGACACACGTCGGCAGCGATGGTTGGTTCGCGACGGCCGCCAAAGACGACGAGGCCGTCTCTTTCCACGAGCAGTGATAGTTTTTCTTTATGTTGTTGTTTTTATGGATCTTTTGCTGTGTAAAAACATACTATATTTGTTATGCAAGTCGCCTGACTTGGGTCAGTCTACACTTTCAGGCGGTTGGATGAATATCCTACGTCTCCTAACCCTTCTTTCCTTCTTCCTCACCTCTTCTTCTTCTCCAACAGACCACCGCACGGGCCGTACGGATACTCCCCAATATGCGGTTAGATAAACATACTCTATGAATGAAAATTATGTGTGAGCCATAGGATGGCTGAGTTTGGTTTGTTCACATGCGACAGCACGTGTCAGTGAGGGTGTGTTCCCTTGGTTGGGTTTGCGGCATGCATGAGCGACGGTGTGAGGGTGCAGTGCGACCGCGGCATGCAGGAGCAACTGTGTGAGGGTGCGGTGCGACCGCGACAGCCGTGCGCAAGTGTACCTCCTTCTCATTTTGAAAACTTTAGGCAAGCTTGGCAAAAATGTGTGGCCAAGTTTGGCAATGCAAGGCCTAGACCCAAACAGGATAAGTACGTACGTACTAGGAGTACTACCTCCGTCCTGGTTTATTGGTCCTCATTATATTCCGTGCTAAATTTTGACTACAAATTTAACTAAAAAATGTTCATAAATGTTATAAAAATTATATCATTGAAACCTACATTCAAATATGAATCTAACGATGCATTTTTTGTTGACATGCATTAACATTTTATAAGTTAAATTTATAGTCAAAATTTGACACGGAATATGATTTTCCCGGCCTGTCGAAGCTCCTCCCGTACATCCCTGATTTCGGTCCACATCTCCTAGGCTGCATTAAGTGCCTTCTCCAGGTCAGCCGAATTAACATGATTCTCCTTTTCAAGGAGCTCATACTGGTCGGCAGCATTTTTCAACTCCACAGCCATTTCGGCTATCTTGTCTTCGCTTCAGTGATGAGCAGCCTATTCGGCTCTCAACTCTTCGGCCGCCTTTAGGGCAGCCGCATTGCTAGCACGAGCTTGTTCCTTGGCCTGGGCAAGTTTCGCCCTCAGGGCTTCCACGGCAGCAGAACCATCTGTAGTCCAAGCATATCGCATTAATATCATGCCCCGCTCAAATTTTCCTATACAACATAATAAGAAAAGCAGAGCACATACCTTGTGACTCGTTCAGCCGCTCGTTCACCAGCGTGATATTGGCATCAATAGCTCCAATCTGCCTCCTTTGTTCGGCAACTTCAACGGACTGGTCGGCTGCCGGATCCTTAGACACCTGCTCATATATACAACGCAATCATTACTTACACAATATGATCCTCCGTTTGCCGCCTAGGGCGGGCAACCAGAGTCTCAGGGGATACTATCCATATGGAGCACACCTAGTGCGTGCCTCACAGCCAAAAAATTATGTATTTTTCATTACATACCTCAAAGCCTCTGAGCAGGCTCGTAAATGCTTCATTCAAACCGCTTGTGGCGGATGAAATCTTCTTGAGCACTGAGCTCTTTAATGAATGATGCTCCTCCGAGAGAGCGGCTCGCTCCAGAAGGCCCGTCAGTGTGCCCGCCCGGACACCGACCTGTGCCGGACCCTTCTCATCGCCCCCATGGGAGCCGAACACTCCGGGCTCAGGGCGGTAGAAGGAGTAGCCTCCGGCTTTGGCAGATCCGGACTCCTCCGTGAGGACACCTAAGGGTCGCCCGCCTCATGAGGCGGACAGGTTGGTGGGGTCTCACTCTCCATCATCTCCGGAGGGAGGTCTCCCGAAGACAAACTCTATCGAGAAGAGCTGCTAGCCGGACTGCAAAGATTGGATCCTGGTTATTGTACTCGGAGAAAAGCAATACCTTCGAATTTACGGTTAACTTACAACTCGGTTGAGGGCTGGCCTGTTGGCGGGCATGACGTGGTGAGGGCCCCCTTTCGGTGAGGGCCCCTTGGTGACGCTTTCTTCCCTGTTTGGGTATCTCCGTCTCCAAGTCTTCGGAGGTGGCCCTCTTCTTCCCGCGCGGGGAGGAGGCCTTAGATTCCCCTCCCCGACTATCCTCCTTTGAGGAGGCAGCAATTCCCCCGGTTTGGATGCACAGTGTGTGAAGTTCGGCTTCTCTGTTCTTCCCTTCGTCTTTCCCTGAGGGCATTTTGCTAAGCACCCGGCCAAGCATCTTGGCTATGGTGGGACTAGGCGAGCCTTCGGGAAGTGGTGCCGGACACCTGATTCTCTCTGCCTTGATGAGCCATTCCTGGCCACGGAGGATTTTCAGAATGATGATTATGACAAATATAAATGAAGTGTCCGGTTTCGGGGTTACTTACTTGGGTATCTAGGCGATTGCAGCTTAGGGCCGCATCCTCGGTGGTGTCCGGACACTTTACTTGTGGTCCGAAGAATAATTTACACATCCCTTCGAGCGTCAGGCCGAAGAAGTGCAGAATAGTCCGCGGACCCTCTGGATTGAGCTCCCACATCCGGAGAGGCCGGGGTTTGCACGACAACATCCGTCAGATTAGGATTACCTGAATTATGCTGACAAGGTTAATGTCCCTCTCAAGAAGCTCCCGGATACGGCTCTGCATTGTTGGTACATCACTAGCAGACCCCCAATCCCATCCTACATTGGTCCATGATGCCAGTTGTGACGGAGGGCCTAAGCAAAAGTCGGGGGCAGCCACCCACTTTGTGCCTCTGGGACCCGTGACGTAAAACCACCTCCGCTGCCATAAATCGGATACCTCTGGGAAAGAACCCTCTGGCCATGGGGCATCGGCGTTCATGCTTATTATGGCACCTCCGCACTCCGCATGTCGCCCCAAGATCATCTTTGGCTTCACATTGAAGGTCTTGAGCCATAAGCCGAAGTGTGGAGTGACGTGGAGAAAAGCCTCGCACACAATGATGAACGACGAGATATGGAGGATAGCGTCCGGAGCTAGATCGTGAAAATCTAACCCATAATAGAACATGAGACCCCTCACAAAGGGATCAAGGGTGAGGCCCAAGCCGCAGAGGAAGTGAGGAACAAATACGACGCTCTCATTAGGCTCGGGAGTTGGGATGACCTTCCCTGGAGCAGGAAACCTATGCTGGATGTCGGCAGTCGGATATCCGACCTCCCTAAGCCTCGCAATATCCTCCTCTTTGACCGAGGAGGCCACTCACCGGCCTTGAAGGTTGGATCTGGACATATTGGAGGATCTGGGGTGTCTGAGTTTGGGCCTCGGGTGTTAGAACTTGAGATACGAAAGGGCGCAAGGGTGGTGGAAAAGAGGTGTAGGCCTGGACCCCTTTATAAGGGGGGTGAATATCAAGAGTCCTCAGCATGACCGCTTGAGACTTATCTATAAACACGGAGTCATACCAACAGTCGTCGTGGGGTTGCGCACACCCGTATTGATGGAAGATCCCGCAATAAGGGGAACACGATCTCTGCTTTGGCAGGGCGTGACAATAAAACCGCCTCGCAATGCGTATCGAAGTGGGCTAAGAAAAACCGGTTCATGTTGGGCCGGGCCATGATGCAGGAGCACGACGTACCAAAAATCGCCAGCAGATCAGATTTATGCTATGCTCTCTACGGTGGTATGTGAAGATCCGGACACGGTTCAGGTGTTCGATCATTACTATTCAGAGAGGGAACCCGCCTTGCAATGCTGAAGACAAAACTGCGCGCCGGACTCATCATCATTGAAGCCTGGTTCAGGGGCTACTGAGGGAGTCCTGGATTAGGGGGTATCCGGACAGCCGGACTATATACTTTGTCCAAACTATTGGATCATGAAGATACAAGACTCAAGACTTTGTCCCGTGTCCGGATGGGACTCTCCTTTGCGTGGAAGACAAGATTGGCGATCTAGATATTATATTTCCTATGTAACCGACCCCGTATAAACCCTAGTCCTCTCCGGTGTCTATATAAACCGGAGAGGTTGGTCCTTAGAGGGATGATCACAATCATAATCATCATACGCTAGCTTCTAGGGTTTAGCCTCTATTATCTCGTGGTAGATCAACTCTTGTACTACTCATATCATCAATACCAATCAAGCAGGAAGTAGGGTTTTACCTCCATCGAGAGGGCCCGAACCTGGGTAAACATTGTGTCCCTTGTCTCCTGTTACCATTAGCCTAAGACGCACAGATCGGGACCCCCTACCTGAGATCCGCCGGTTTTGACACCGACACCCGCGGACAAGTTCTTCCTTCAATTCGATTACATCTTCAACATGTATCACTAGAAAAGCTGGATTTTACGTTTGTCTGCCTTTATGCCTTGCACATGAACTACCTCATCGGGGTTGAGCAGATACCTTTTATCTGTGTCGCTGACCCGTACTTCATGCACGAGGGCTTCTTGGCAGTCTGCGCAAAGCACTGTGAACTCGCGAGGGACTACCTCGTAAATTTCATGATCACCAATAAGGACAAGGATGCGATTCTCGTGCCTTATCATCCCTTGTAAGTCATCCTCTCGGATATCCTTCCTTCGATTTCAATCATTAATTTGCACAGTGGAGGCTAATTAATTTGAGGTGTACTTATTTTGCGTAGAGGCGGGCGCGCCGTCCTCATCATCCACTACCCCCGATACTCCCATGCTCTTTACTTGGACTCGTCGAAGAACATTACTAGAAAGGATTACACCCACATCAAGTCTATTCTCGATAGTGCTATCTTTTACTACGGCAAAGGGGCGGAAGAGGTCAAAGACAAGAAGACAAGGAACGACAGGCCTGCCTTCAGCCATAAAACCGACTTTGGCTGCATCCAGTAATCGAGTGATTCTCTTAATGATGGATTCTATGTCCTACACCACATGTTGGAGTACAGACGGGATCACCAGAACCTTCGCATGTCACCTAAATTCGGCAATGCCCATATTCTTCAATGGGCAAAGCACTTAGGAGATATCGAGGATCATTGACTTCGAGCTAAGTTCTATCACATCCAGCGTGAACTTTCCCAAATCATCATGAAGGAGGTCCTCAAAAAAACAGGGATGTTCTACCAAGAAGGAGAAATGTCACGGGAAGACATCCGAACACGTGTAGCCTCTCAGCGTCTCGACAGGAAGCCTTTTAGTAAGCTCGAGGACTTTCTCCCTGACATGGATGGATGGCACGACATGTTGGAGTGATCGTTGATATATGACAATGTGTCCGTTTAGTCCATACTTTCTGTATGACAAAACTTTGAGTTATGCACGGCAAAACTTCATTTTTGATGTGGTTAAACCTTCCTCCTCCTCGACTAGCGAAGATCACTCTAGTTAGGGCATTTTGGGTATGATGAACTTTGTTATTTATGCTTATGATATGTTGCTTCTATTTTGCCAAGTCTGTCTCTTTCTGTTGCTCAACTATGTATGTTGCATATCATCGACTCATGTGACGATGTAGGTCCATAGATCATCGATGGCGAAGAAGTGCTACGCCAGGAGTATACGATGAGTGGTTGGAGTGAGAGGCCCAGGTGTACCAGTTTCCGGTTTCCGAGAAACAGCTAGTAGTTAGTTTAGGTTCACGCTAATGCGAGAGAGGGATATGAACTCATGTACTTCATAGTTCCGCTCTCACTCATAGTGTAGCTCTTCTCGCGTATATCATTGTTTAGATGGATGACGATGTAGTTGCAAGTAATCGAGACTTGTGTCGCTATTTTCGAGATGATGACCAGAGACCACTTTGTGTTGGATGATGATTATGATGATGACATGATTTGATGAGACTATTTGTATGTATATGCTATGATTACATTTTTATGTGCATGATATGCTAAAGATTATTGTATAAAGCCTATTCAAATACAAAACACATATGTAGAAAAAACATAAACTAATAAAACTAGAAGTAGCGAGGGGAACAAAGTTAGCAGTAGCGCTCCCTTACCAGTAGCGCTTCCAGATAAAAAGCGCTGCAGATATTAGCAGCAACGCTCTTTGGCAAAGCGCGCTACTACTAGCCTTGTATAGCAGTAGCGTTGGATGACAGGCACTACTGCTACACGTTAGCTGTAGCGCCTTATCAGTAGCGCGACGTCTCGCGCTACTGATAGGCAAAATACCCGTGCTACCCGCGCTACATACTTGTGGGTCATCAACCTCCGTCCAACGCGGAGTGTTGATGTCACCATGTGAAGATTCACCAGTGACTCCCGTGGCATTCTTCTTAGATGAGCTACCAAATTTTGTCAACAAAACTTCACATGATTGATAGCAACTACTCATATGGATGTCTAGAGGCTATATCAATCATTCAAACTACTTGGAACTCAAAGAATTCAACATGCAAGCTCATTTACAGCAACACCAAGAGTAGATACTTACTCAAAATATAAACCACTACAAGAAAAACTAATTGGAGCAATGGGGGAGTCACATACCAAGTAGCAATCCCCTATAATAGTTTTAGAAACGGAGCTTCGAGCAAAGAGATGGAAATCCGCGGGTTCGAGAGCAAGAACACGAGAGAGAGAGAGTTGGAATGAATTTTTTTCTAGAGGTAGGTGACGATATAGGCTGAAGGGATAAGTGAGGGGGCCTTGTGGGGACCACTACCCACCAGGGGGCGCCAGGGGTAGCTGGCATGCCCTAGTGTCCAGTGGTCACAAGGGGCACCCCCTGTGATGTTTTTTATATAAAAAATTCTTAAATATTCAAAAAAATCGTGTCAAAATTTCAGGTCATTCTGAGCACTTTTATTTCTGGGCACTTTTTTATTGCGCAGAAAATTCAGAAATTAGGATAAACATGGTATTTTATTGTATTTAACTAGGAATAACAAAAAACAAAGTGTGGGTACAGAGAGTTGTGCCTACTAAATTCATCGACCACATGCCTCTCGAAAATAATCGATTAATAAGGTTGATCAAGTCTTATTAGCAACCACTTTCGATTAGCATGAACCCGAAGAATCTTTGTAAAACACTAAGTTACCTCAACGGGGATATACATAACCTTAACAATAAGTATTTCATATTCTTTTGGCAGTAGAAACAGGGACTTGAAACTTCCAATAGTAATTGTTGAAGAATTTTCAATAAAATTAATACCATTAACTTGAAATCGTTACTTCGGAAAGTACACCGTATGCTCATTACCATTCATATGAAAAGTGATTTTGCTTTTATTGCAATCAATAACAACCCCTACAGTATTCAAAAACTGTCTACCAAGGATAATCGACATGTTGTCTGATACGTCCATTTTGCATCATCTTTTCCTACTGTTATTTATAATGTTTTATGCATAATAATGCTTTATGGAGTAATTCTAATGCCTTTTGTCTCATAATATGCAAGGTTTACACAAAGAGGAAGAATGCCGGCAGCTGGAATCCCTCCTGGAGGGGGAAATCGAAACCATCGTCATCACCAACAACCATGTCATCTTTGGGAGGCCAATCTCCATCAAAATCTTCAATAGCACCACCTCCTCTCAAACCCTAGTTCATCTCTTATGTTCAAACTTTGTACCAGAACCTCGGATTGGTACCAGTGGGTGACTAGTAGTGCTGATTACATCTTGTAGTTTATTACTATATGGTTTATTTAGTGGAAGATTATATGTTCAGATCCATTATGCTATTTAATATCCCTCTGATCTTGAGCATTAATATCATTTGTGAGTAGTTACTTGTTCTTAAGGTCATGGGAGAAGTCATGTTGCAAGTAATCATGTGAACTTGATATGTGTTTGATATTTTGATGATATGTATGTTGTGATTCCCTTAGTGGCGTAATGTGAACGTCGACTACATGGAACTTCACCATCTTTGTGCCTAAGGGAATGCATTGTGGAGTAGTATTTAGATGATGGGTTGCTAGAGTGACAGAAGCTTGAACCCTAGTTTATGCGCTACTTCATAAGGTACCAATTTGGATCCAAATGTTTAATGCTATGGTTAGATTTTATCTTAATATTTTTCTCGTAGTTGACGATGCTTGGAGGGGGATAATCATAAGTGGGTGGTTTTTTCAAGTACGAACAACACGCAAGTACCGGTCCACCCACATATCAAATAATCAAAGTAGCGAACGCGAATCAAACCAACATGATGAAAGTGACTAGACGAAATTCCCGTGTGCCCTCAAGAACACTTTTGTTACTATAAGAGTCCGTTTTGGCATGTCCTTGGCTACAAAAAGGATTGGGCTACCTTGCTGCACTTTATTTACCGTCACCGTTTACTTGTCCATTACAAATTATCTTGCTATCAAACTACCTATTACCGACTATTTCAGTGCCTGCAGAAAATACATTACTGAAAATGACTTGTCATTTCCTTCTACTCATCGTTGGGTTTGGCACTCTTACTTATCGAGAGGACTACGATTTATCCTTGCTAATTCTTGAGCTTGCGTTAGTTTTCCCTTGAAGAGGAAAGGGTGATGCAGCAAAGTAGAGATACGTATTTCCCTTAGTTAGAGAACCAAGGTATCAATCCAGTAGAAGACAACACACAACTCACCTAATACCTACACAAAAAATCAAACAACTTGCACCCAACACGATAAAGGGGTTGTCAACCCCTTCATAGTTACTTGCAAAAGTGAGATCTGATAGTGATAGATGAAACTAAACAAACGATAAAGTAAATATTTTTGGTATTTTTGGTTTATAGATTGGAAAGTAAAAGATTGCGAAATAGTAGATCGGAAACTAATATGAAGGAAAATAGTAGATCGGAAACTTATATGATGGAAAATAGTTGAACGAAAACTTATATGATGGAAAATAGACCAGGGGGCCATAAGTTTCACTATAGGCTTCTCTCAAGATAGCAAATAATACAGTGGGTGAACAAATTATTGTCGAGCTATTAATAGAAAAGCGCAAAGTTATGACGCTATATAAGGCAATGATTATGAAATATAGGCATCATGTCCGTGTCAAGTAGACCAAAACAATTCTGCATCTACTACTATTACTCCACACATCTACTGACTCCTGTCTGCATCTAGAGTATTAAGTTCGTGAAGAACAGAGTAACGCATTAAGTAAGATGACATGATGTAGAAGAATTAACTCAAGCAATATGATTATAACCCCATCTTTTTACCCTCGATGGCAACAATACAACACATTCCTTGTTGCCCCTACTGTCACTAGGAAAGGACACCGCAAGATTGAACCCAAAGCTAAGCACTTTTCCCATTGCAAGAAAAACCAATCTAGTTGGCCAAACTAAACTGATAGTTCAAAGAGAATTACAAAGATATCAAATCATGCATATAAGAATTCAGAGAAGATTCAAATAATATTCATAGATAAGCTGATCATAAATCCACAATTCATCGGATCTCGACAAACACACCGCAAAAGAGTATTACATCGGATAGATCTCCAAGAACATCAAGGAGAACATGGTATTGAGAATCAAAGAGAGAGAAGAAGCCATCTAGCTACTAGCTATGGACCCGCAGGTTTGAGGTAAACTACTCATGCTTCATCAGAAGGGCAATAGAGTTGATGTAGAAGCCCTCCAGGATCGAATCCCCCTCCAGCAGGATGCTGGAAAAGGCCCCTAGATGGGATCTCACGGGTACAGAAGGTTGCGGTGGTGGAAAAGTGTTTTTGTCGATGCTTCTGGTGGTTTGGGAACATATGTGAATATGTAGGCAAAAGAATTAGGTCAGGGGAGTCACGGGAAGCCCACAAGGCAGGGGGGCGCGCCCTACCCCTTGGGCGCGCCCTCCACCCTTGTGGCCGTCTCGTGGCTCCTCCGACTTCATCTCCAAGTCTCTTGGGTGTCTTCTGGTCCAAGAAAAATCATTGCGAAGGTTTTTTTCGGTTTGGTATTCCTTTCTGCGAAACTCAAAAACAAGGAAAAAACAAAAACTAGCACTGGGCTCTAGGTTAATAGGTTAGTGCCAAAAATAATATAAAATAGCATATTAATGCATATAAAACATCCAAAATAGATAATATAATAACATGGAACAATCCAAAATTATAGATACGTTGGAGATGCATCAAGCATCCCCAAGCTTAATTCTTGCTCGTCCACGAGTAGGTAAATGATAAAAACATAATTTTTGATGTGGAATGCTACCTAACATATTTGCCCATGTAATTTTCTTTATTTTGGCATTAATGTTCAGATCCATAAAATTCAAAACAAAAGTTTAATATTGACATAAAAACAATAATACTTCAAGCATACTAGCAAGGCAATTATGTCTTCTCAAAATAACATGGCCAAAGAAAGTTGTTCCCTACAAAATCATATAGTCTGGATATGCTCCATCTTCATCACACAAAATATTCAAATCATGCACGACCGCAATGACAAGCCAAGCAATTGTTTCATACTTTTGATGTTCTCAAACCATTCAACTTTCATGCAATACATGAACGTGAGCCATGGACATATCACTATATGTGGAATAGAATATGGTGGTTGTGGAGAAGACAAAAAGGAGACAGTCTCACATCAACTAGGCGTATCAACGGGCTATGGAGATGCCCATTAATAGATATCAATGTGAGTGAGTAGGAATTGACAGGCAACAGATGAACTAGAGCTATTAGTTTATGAAAGCTCAAAAAGAAACTAAGTGGGTGTGCATCCAACTCGCTTGCTCACGAAGACCTAGGGAAATTTGAGGAAGCCCATCATTGGAATATACAAGCCAAGTTCTATAATGAAAATTTCCCACTAGTATATGAAAGTGAGGACATAGGGCACTCTCTATCATGAAGATCATGGTGCTACTTTGAAGCACAAGTGTGGAAAAAGGATAGTAACATTGCCCCTTCTCTATTTTCTCTGATTTTTTATTGGGTCTTCTCTCATTTTTTTGGCCGCTTTTTTTTGTCCGGAGTCTCATCCTGACTTGTGGGGGAATCATAGTCTCCATCATCCTTTCCTCACATGCGACAATGCTCTAATAATGAATATCATCAAAGTTTTATTTAATTACAACTCGATACCTAGAACGGAATATGACTCTATATGAATGCCTCCGGCCGTGTACCAGGATGTGCAATGAATCAAGAGTGACATGTATGAAAGAATTATGAAAGGTGGCTTTGCCATAAATATGATGTCAACTACATGATCATGCAAAGCAATATGACAATGATGAAGCGCGTCATAATAAACGAAACGGTGGAAAGTTGCATGGCAATACATCTCGGAATGGCTATGGGAAAGCCATAGTAGGTAGGTATGGTGGCTGTTTCGAGGAAGGTATATGGTAGGTATATGGTACCGGTGAAAGTTGCGCGGTACTAGAGAGGCTAGCAATGGTGGAAGGGTGAGAGTGTGTATAATCAATGTACTGAACATTAGTCATAAAGAACTCACATACTTATTCAAAAAATCTATTAGTTATTGAAACGAAGTACTACACACGTGCTCCTAGGGGGATAGATTGGTAGGAAAAGACCATCTCTCGTACCCGACCACCACTCATAAGGAAGACAATCAATAAATAAATCATGCTATGACTTCATCACATAACGGTTCACCATACGTGCATGCTACAGGGATCACAAACTTTAACACATGTATTTATACAATACAAAATTACTTACTATCTTGACTCTAATATCACTATCTTTAAAACCATCATAAGGAATCAAACTTCTCATAGTATTCAATGCACTTTATATGAACGTTTTTATTATATCCCTCTTGGATGTCTATCATATTAGGACTAAATTTATAACCAAAGCAAATTCCCATGCTGTTGAGAGACTCTCGAAATAATATAAGTGAAGTATGAGAGTTCAACAATTTCTATAAAATAAAGCCACCACCATGCTCTAAAAAGATATCTATGAAGCACTAGAGCAATATTGCCTAGCTCAAAAGATATAAGTGAAGCACATAGAGTATTCTAATAAATCACAATTCATGTGTGTCCCTCTCAAAAAGTGTTTTCATCAAGGATGATTGTGGCAAACTAAAAAGCAAAGACTCAAATCATACAAGACGCTCAAAGCAAAACACATATCATGTGGTGAATAAAAATATAGCCTCAAGTAAAGTTACCGATAGACGAAGACGAAAGAGGGGATGCTTCCGGGGCATCCCCGAGCTTAGGCTCTTGGTTGTCCTTGAATATTACCTTGGGGTGCCTTGGGCATCCCCAAGCTTAGGATCTCACTACTCCTTATTCCATAGTCAATCAAAGCCTTACCCAAAACTTGAAAACTTCACAACACAAAACTCAACAGAAAATCTCATAAGCTCCGTTAGTATAAGAAAATAAATCACCACTTTTGGCACTGTTGTGAACTCACTATTTATATTGGTGAAATATCTACTGTATTCCAACTTTTCTATGGTTCATACCCCGTGATACTACCCATAGATTCATCAAAATAAGCAAACAACACATAGAAAACAGAATCTGTCAAAAACAGAACAATCTATAGTAATCAGAGAACTTCGTATAGTTCTGTAACTCCAAAAATTCTGAAACATTAGGACAAGCTAGGCAATTTGTGTACCAATATTATTCAAAAATAATTAGATCAAAAGCACACTTTTGTGAATTATGGAAATTATTTTCCTAGGCACAAAAGTTTCTGTTTTTCAGCAAGATCAAAACAACTATCACCGTAAACTATCCCAAAGGTCTTACTTGGCACAAATACTAATGGAAACACAAACCACATCTAGTCGTAGGCTAGATGACTTATTCAAAGCAAAATAGGAACAAAAAGCAAAGAACAAAAATAAAATTGGGTTGCCTCCCAACAAGCGCTATTGTTTAACACCCTTAGCTAGGCATAAAAACACAAATAAATCTAGGTATTGTCATCTTTTGTATGCAATCCATAAGTAGCTCTCATAATAGATTCATATGGCAATTTAATGTTCTTTCTTGGAAAGTGTTCCATGCCCTTCCTTAACCGAAATTTAAATCTAATGTTTCCTGCTTTCATATCAATAATTGCACCAATCGTTCTAAGGAAAGGTCTACCAAGAATAATAGGACATGTAGGATTACAATATATATCAAGAACAATGAAATCTATGTGCACATAATTCCTATTTTCAACAATAAGAACATCATTAATCCTTCCCATAGGTTTCTTAATCGTGAAATCCGAAGATGCAAATTTAAAGAACAATCATCAAATTCGCGGAAACCTACCACATCACATAAAGTTTTTGGAATCATGGAAATGCTAGCACCCAAATCATACAAAGCATGGCACTCATAATCTTTAATCTTAATCTTAATAGTAGGTTTCCAATCATCATAAAGTTTTCTAGGAATAGAAACTTCCAATTCAAGCTTTTCTTCAAAAGATTGCATCATAGCATCAACGATATGTTTAGTAACATCTTTGTTTTGACTATAAGCATGAGGGGAATTCAACATGGATTGCAACAAGGAAATACAATCTATTAAAGAACAACTATAATAATTAAATTCCTTGAAATCCAAAAGAGTGGGTTCATTGCTCCTTAAAGTTTTGACCTCTCCAATCCCACTTTTATCAATTTTTGCGTCAAGATCTAAAAACTCTGAATCATTGGGACGCCTTCTAACTAAAGTTGACTCATCTCCAATCCCATATTTATCAAGATTTATTTTAGAAAACAAAGATTCAAAAGGATTCACATCAGTCACTTTAAGATCTTCATCATTATTTCCACGGAAACTAGAAGAACACATTTCTACAAACCAATCTTGTTTAGCACGCATCTTAGCGGTTCTCTCTCTACATTCGTCAATGGAAATTCTCATAGCCTTGAGAGACTAATTGATATCATGCTTTGGTGGAATAGATCTAAGTTTCAAAGAATCAACATCAAGAGAAATTCTATCCACATTCCTAGCCAAATCATCAATCTTAAGCAATTTTTCTTCAATAAAAGCATTAAAACTCTTTTGCGAAATCATAAATTCTTTAACACTATTCTCAAAATCAGAGGACATCTTATTATAATTTACATACGAATTGTTGTAGGAATTATCATAATCATTAGAGGAATTACTAGGAAACGGCTTAGGATTAAAATTGCCTCTATACGCGTTATTACCAAAATTATTCCTACCAACAAAATTCACATCCATAGATTCATTATTATTTTCAATCAAAGTAGACTAAGGCATATCATTAGGACCAATAGAAGCACTCTTGCTAGCAATTAATTTCATAACTTCATCCATCTTTCCACTCAAAACATTAATCTCTTCAATCGCACGCACTTTTTTACTAGTGGAAGATCTTTTTGTATGCCATTGAGAAAAACTAACCATAATATTATCTAGCAATTTAGTAGCTTCTCCTAAAGTAATTCCCATAAAAGTTCCTCCTGCGGCCGAATCTAAAAGATTTCTAGCAGCAAAATTCAATCCGGCATAAAAGTTTTGTATAATCATCCGCAAATTAAAACCATGAGTAGGGCAATTTCTTATCATCAATTTCATCCTCTCCCAAGATTGTGCAACATGTTCATGATCAAGTTGCTTAAAATTCATAATCTCGTTCCTAAGGGAGATGATCTTAGCGGGAGGAAACTACTTGAAATAAAAGCATCTTTACACTTATTCCATGAAGCAATACTATTTTTAGGCAAAGATGAAAACCAAGTTTTACCACGATCTCGAAGTGAGAATGGAAATAGCTTCAATTTAACAATATCATTATACACATATTTCTTCTTTTGCATAACACACAAATCAACAAAATTGTTTAGATGGGATGCGACATCTTCACTAGGAAGGCTAGAAAATTGATCTTTCATAACAAGATTCATCAAAGCGGCATTAATTTCACAAGATTTCGCACTAGTGGCAGGAGCAATCAGAGTACTAATAAAATCATTGTTATTAGTATTGGAAAAGTCACACAATTTGGTATTCTCTTGAGCCATCGTGAAAAGCAAGCAATCCAACACACGAGCACACAAAAAGTAGACGAAGAAGACAAACGTAAGAGGGGCGAAAAAAGAGGCAAAGAAGAGGGTGAATCTTTTCAAAAATCTTTTTAGAAGTAGGGGAGAGGAAAATGAGAGGCAAATGGCGAATATTGTAATGCAAGAGATGAGAGTTTATGATGGGTACTTGGTATGTCTTGACTTGGCGTAGATCTCCCCGGCAATGGCACCAGAAATTCTTCCTACTACTTCTTGAGGTTGCGTTGGTTTCCCTTGAAGAAGAAATGGTGATGCAGCAAAGTAGAGATAAGTATTTCCCTTAGTTAGAGAACCAAGGTATCAATCCAGTAGGAGATAATGCACAAATCACATAATACCTGCACAAAAAATCAAACAACTTGCATCCAACGCGATAAAGGGGTTGTCAATCCCTTCACGATTACTTGCAAAAGTGAGATCTGATAGAGATGAAACTAGATAAACGATAAAGTAAATATTTTTGGTATTATTGGTTTATAGATCAGAAAGTAAAAGATTGCAAAATAGTAGATCAAAAAATAATATGAAGGAAAATAGTAAATCATAAAATTATATGATGGAAAATAGTAGATCAGAAACTTGTATGATGGAATATAGACCGGGGGGGGGGGGCATAGGTTTCACTAGAGGCTTCTCTTAAGATAGAAAATAATGCGGTGGGTGAAAAAATTACTGTCGACCAATTGATAGAAAAGCGCAAAGTTATGATGATATCTAATGCAATATTATGAAATATAGGCATCACGTCCGTGTCAAGTAGACCGAAATGATTCTGCATCTACTACTATTACTCCACACATCGACCAACTCCTGCCTACATCTAGAGTGTTAAGTTCATGAAGAACAGAGTAACACATTAAGTAAGATGACATGATGTAGAGGAATTAACTCAAGCAATATGATGAAAACACGTTCTTTTTATCCTCGATGGAAACAATAAAATACGTGCCTTGCTGCCCCTACCGTCACTGGGAAAGGTCACCGCAAGATTGAACCCAAGGCTAAGCACTTCTGCTATTGCACGAAAAACCAATCTAGTTGGCCAAACTAAACCGATAGTTCGAGGAGAATTACGAAGATATCAAATCATGCATATAAGAATTCAGAGAATAATATTCATAGATAAGCTGGTCATAAATCCACAATTCATCGGATCTCGACAAACACACCGCAAAGTGTATTACATCGAATAGATCTCCAAGAACATCAAGGAGAACATGGTATTGAGAATCAAAGAGAGAGAAGAAGCCATCAAGCTACTAGCTATGGACCCGTAGGTATGAGGTAAACTACTCACGCTTTATCGGAAGGGCAATAGAGTTGATGTAGAAGCTCTCCGTGATCAAATCCACCCCCCAGCATGATGCCAGAAAAGGCCCCTAGATGGGATCTCACGATTACAGAAGGCTGTGGTGGTGGAAAAGTGTTTTCTTGGATGCTTCTGGTGGTTTGGGAACATTTGTGAATATATAGGCGAAAGAATTAGGTCATGGGAGTCACGGGAGGGGGGGGGGGGGAGGGGCACAAGGCAGGGGGCGCGCCCTCCACCCTTGTGGCCGCCTCGTGGCTCCTCCGACTTCATCTCCAGATCTCCTGGGTATCTTCTGGTCCAAGAAAAATCATCGTGAAGTTTTTATTCCGTTTGGACTCCATTTGGTATTCCTTTTCTGTGAAACTCAAAAAAAGGAAAAACAAAAACTGGCACTGGGCTCTAGGTTAATAGGTTAGTCACAAAAATAATATAAATAACATACTAATGCATATAAAACATCCAAAACAAATAATATAATAGCATGGAACAATCAAAAATTGTAGATACATTGGAGATGTATCAATCCCCTATACTTGGGGTCGTCATTGTCGTCCTCGGGCATCTCAAGTATAACAAAGTCTGTTAAGATAGTAACTTTCGCAACAACAATGGGCACATCCTCACAAATACCAATAGGTATGGCAGTTGTTTTGTTAGCCATTTGCAAGGATATTTCAGTAGGTGTGAGTTTATTCAGTTCAATTCTTTTGTATAAAGGCAAAGGCATAACAGTAACACTAGCTCCTAAATCACATAACGCAGTTTTGACATAGTTTCTTTTAAAGGAGCATGGTATAGTTGGTATTCCTTGATCTCCTAGTTTCTTAGGCACTCCATCCTTTAAGGAATAAGTAGCAAGCATGGTGAAGATTTCAGCTTCAGGTATTTTTATTTTATTAGTGACAATATCTTTCATGTATTTAGTATAAGGGGCCATCTTTAAAATATCAGTCAAACAAGTATGCAGAAAGACTGGTCTAAGCATTTCAGCAAAGCGTTCAAATTCTTCATCATTCTTTTTCTTAGATGGTTTAGGTGGAAAGGGCATGGGTTTCTGAACCCATGGTTCTATTTCCTTACCATGTTTTGTAGCAACAAAGTCTCTTTTATCATTATTTTTAGGTTCTGGGTTATCAAGATCAATAGCAGGTTCTATTTCAACATCATTGTCTGGTTCTTTATCATTGTCTGGTTGAGTATCTTCATGAACATCTGCATTATCATTTTAGTTATCACTAGGTGAATGTTCATTACCAGATGGAACTTCAGCATCAGACATAGAGACATCATTGTTATCTTCAGAATTTTTTTCTACATCGGGTTCACTAGAAGTATGCAAGTCCTATCATTTTTTCCTTTTAGATGGACTAGGTGTACTACTATTAATTTTCTGAGAGTCTTGTTCAATTCTTTTAGGGTGACCTTTAGGATAAAGTGGCTCCTGAGTCATTGTACCTCGTCTAGTCAATACCCTGACAACATGATCATTCATATTATTATTCATTTCATTAAGTAACTCACGTTGATATTTAGAAACTTGTTCTAACTGAGTTTGAACCATAGAAGCATGTTTTCCTACTCCTCTAACATCATTAGTGATTCTAAATAACAAGTCACTCAAGCGAGCAATCATATCAGAATTTTGTTTTAACTATTTCATAACATAGGCATTGAAGTGCTCTTGCTTCATGATATAGTTGTCAAATTCGTACAAGCATTGACTATGAGGTTTATTATGAGGGATGTCACCTTCATCAGACTTTATGAGATAATTTACCTCTACCACCTATGGTGGTGTATAAGACCAAGTATTTCTTCAATTGGCGATAAATTCTTAACATCTTTAGCTTTAATACCTTTTCCCTCATACATTTCTTTGCCTCTTGCATATCTTCAGGACTGAGAAATAGAATACCTTTCTTCTTCGGAGTGTGTTTAGGAGGTGGTTCAAGAAGTGTCCCATCATCATGGTTCTTCAATATATTATTCAATAAGTCCTCAACTTGTTCTCTAAAAACACAACCAACACAACTAGCTAGGTGGTCCCTAGAAGCATGGGTTAGTCCATTATAGAAGATATCGAGTATTTCATTTTTCTTGAGAAGATGATCAGGCAAAGCATTAAGTAATTGGAGAAGCTTCCCCAAGGTTGTGGGAGACTCTCTTCTTCAATTGGCGTAAAGTTAAATATTTCCTGTAAGGCAGCTTGTTTCTTATGAGCAGGAATTGTTTTCTAGAGAAATAATAAATCATATCCTGGGGACTACACACACAACTAGGAGCAAGAGTATTGTACCACATCTTAGCATCACCCTTTAATGAAAATGAAAATAACATGAGAATATCGTAGTAGCGAATTTTCTCATCATGAGCAAATATGGTGGCTGTATCATTTAATTTAGTAGGATGTGCCACAATAGTTTCAGTTTCATAGCCATGGAAAGGATCAGATTCTACCAAAGTAATTAACTTTGGTTAGACAAAGAATTCATAATCCTTATCAATAATAAAGATAGGTGAAGTAGCAAACTTAGGATCACATTTCATTCTAGCATTCAAAGATTTTTCTTTCAAATTGCATAGTAATTTCTTAAGATCATCTCTATCCTTACAAGCAAGAAAATCCCTAGCAACCTCTCCGTCCATAACATAACCCTCAGGTATCTTGGGCAATTCATACGTAGGAGAGCTAGGTCTAATAGGTGTTCCATAATTCTTAGTTTCAAAGACTTCATCAGTTTCAGTAATTTCATCACTTTCAGCATTCTCAATTTCTTTAGCTCTAGCAAGTTGTTCATCAAGAAATTCAACTAGTAGCACATTCTTATCAAGCTAGGTTCTAGCATCATTCATAGTGGAAATAGCATCATCAATTACTTGCAACATATCAGAATTAATTGCAGGTCGTGGTGTTGCAAGTCTATTCAAAACAGAAGGTGAATCAACTGCAAAGCTAGATGGCGATTCCTTACCTCCACTCGTCTTAGAGGGAACGATGGTTATGGTATCTTTCAGATTCTTCATAGTTATAAATAGATATAAATACCAAGTGACCATGAAAAGGTCTTGATAACCCACAAGTATAGGGGATCGCAACAGTTTTCGAGGGTAGAGTATTCAACCCAAATTTCTTGATTTGACACAAGGGGAGCCAAAGAATATTTGCAAGTATTAGCAGTTGAGTTTTCAATTCAACCACACCTGGAGACCAAATATCTGCAGCAAAGTGATCAGTAGCACAGTTGTATGATACTTTGCTAGTGATAGCAATAGTAGTAACAACAATAGTAACGGTAATGGTAGCAACAGTAATATTGTAGCAGTTGTAACATTAGCAATAGTAATAGTAACGCAGCAAAGAACAATATGTAAAAATCTCGTAGGCATTGGTTTGGTTATAATGTTGGAAAATATTCATCATATAACAGTCATAACCTAGGGTGACACAGAACTAGCTCCAATTCATCAATATAATGTAGGCATGTATTCCGTAAATAATCATACGTGCTTATGGAAAAGAACTTGCATGACATCTTTTGTCCTACCCTCCCATGGTAGTGGGGTCCATAAGGAAACTATGGGATATTAAGGCCTCCCTTTAATAGAGAATCGGAACAAATCATTAACACACAATGAATACATGAACTCCTCAAACAACGGTAATCACCGGAATGAATCCCAATTATTGTCACCTTCGGGTATGCGGATCATAACACGTAGTAGGACACGTAGTAGGTGCATATAACTTGCAAGATTGGATCATGAACATAGATATAATGGTGAAAACATAAACGGTTTAGATATGAAATCATGGCACTTGGGCCCTGGTGACAAGAATTAAGCATAAGTCATAGCAACATCAATCTCAGGACTTAGTGGATACTGTTGGGGAACGTTGCATGGGAAACAAAAAAATTGTACGCACACACAAGATATTTACATGGAGGTGCATAGCAACGAGAGGGGAGAGTGTGTCTATGTACCCCCGTAGATTCTAAGCAGAAGTGTTTGTTAACGCGGTTGATGTAGCCTAACTTCTTCGCGATCCAACCGATCGACTATCGAACATACGACACCTCCGCGTTCAGTACATGTTCAGCTCGGTAATGTCCTGGCCTTCTTGATCCAGCAAGACGGTGAAGTAGTGGATGAGTTTCGGTAGCACGATGACGTTGTGATGGTACTAGTTATGCTATCTCCGCAGGGCTTCGCCTAAGCACTACGAAAATATGATATTGTCGTGGTTTTGTCTGGCGCCCCCTCCACACATATATATTGGTGGGGGGAGAACGGAGCAGCCAGGAGGCACCCCAAGTAGGGCCGAATCCTACTTAGTGTCGGGGAAACTGATCCACGAACACCTATGGGGCCGGCGGACCGAGCCCCTTTCGGTTCGGCGGGGGGCGGAGGTCGCACGAAGAGCAGACCGAGGCAAAGCACACGAGCAGTTTACCCAGCTTTGGAGCTCTCCGAGAGATAACACTCCTACTGCTGCTTGTCTGATTGTATTATGTTCTTGCTCGAGAAGAGCTAAGTGTTTTCTGGCTTCCGAATGATCCGAACCCCTTCTACGTTGCGCATGGGCCTCCTTTTATACGTTAAAGGGGTCACCGACAGGTGGCAATGTAAACAAGGGTACAAATGTAAAAAGAGAGGTGGTTGGTACAGTTACTTGTACAGTATATCCTACCTAACCCTGACGGCAGGGGACAAAGGCAGTAAATGCCCGTCTGCGTCGCCCAAACAGTGCAAAAAGGGACCGTCAGGGGCGCCACCGTCTGCCACGATGGCGATCTTGTCAGCATCGCATGCCACCGCGCACCCCTGGCTGCACAGCCTCCCGCCACGCGTGCCTGGAAAAACCCTCAGGGCGACACGTTGGTGGATGCGCTGGAGCGCGAGCACAGAGTGGCCGCCTACCGCGGCAAGCGCCTTGCCGCGGCCGTTGTCTTGTCGGGCCCGGAAGCATGTCGCTCGCCGAGCCTTGCCGGGATGCGTGGCGTGTCGCGGCAAGTTCCTTGAAATGCCTTGGTTGGCCTTCCCGGCAAGCTCCTCTTGCCGGGGCCTTGTCTCCTGAGCTTAAATACTTTGTTCTTGAATGGCTCCAAAGGAACCACGGAGGACCTTGGCGGTCGCCCGGCAAGCCTTGCCGCGGGGTGCTGCAACTGCCCGTGCACAAGTTCGGGGTACTAGGGGACCCCTATTCTAGTACACCGACAGGAGCCCCCGGGCCTGGGCCATACACGGTGCCGAGCGCTGTTGGGCCAGGCCCAAGACAGGGCACGGGCACACGCGGCCTGGGCCACGCCGTATCTGCTCCGTATCCACCGCGCCCTCCCTAACGGCACGCGTCGAATGCGGCGTCGTGGGAGAGATCGTGGGTGGTTTCTTTATTCGGAAGGGCGAAACGTCCGCCCCCTCCCTCTTTATAAGCAGGGGAAACAGGGGCAGTTCGTTCCCCCTCGCTGGTTGCTACTACTCCATCTTCCCAAACCTCCGCCGCTCCCCCCTTCTTCTCGAAGCCAAGAGAGCAGCGCTCCGCCCCCCCCATTGCCACCAGCATCACCAACGCCGCCGATCTCCCCCACCACCTCGCCATGGCTCCAAAAGCCGACAAGGGGAAGGGCGTGAAGTCGGCCGAGGCGCAGCGGCTCGCGGCGCTGCGGAAGGAGCGGGCGATCTTCTCCCCCCAGCTCGGCGCGAAGGAGCTGAGGGAGTACTTCTACCTCTTCTGGTCGACGGAGACGCGAGCGCATCCGCGCACGAGGGTACTCCCGGCCGCCGCATCGGAATTGGCTCCAAACGGGTACCCATTCTTCGCGCTGTTCTTCTATTGCGGGCTCTGCCCGCCCTTCTCGGAGTTCTTCTGCGACATAATGAACACCTACGGACTCCGCCTCCTTGATTTCACCCCCAACGCCGTTCTGGCATTGCAGTTCTCGCACATTTGTGCGAAGACTTTGTCGGAGTCCACCCCAATGTAGCCCTTTTCCGCCACTTCTTCATGCCTCGAGTCGAGAGAGGAGAGCCGCTTGCCGGAGGGATCGCCTGGATCTCGAGAGTCGGCAAGAAGGAGGCGTATCTGGAGGGTGAGCTCCGCAGCAAGTGGGAGGAGTGGAGAGCGGAGTGGTGTTGGATCGTCGAGGAGAACCCGCAGCCGTTCACTGCCCTGCGCCAAGCCCCCATAGTGCGCGGCAACGATTGGAGCAACGTGGCCCCGGAGGACGAGAGGCTGAAGATCGCCATCACTAGGATCCTTCGCCTCAGGCTTGCCGGGCTCACTGTAGGCGCTGTCGGCGCAGATTTCCTTCGCCGCCGCATCGCCCCCCTGCAGGAGAGGGGGAGGCCCGCCTGGGAGTTCAAGAACTCGGCGGACATCATGAGGCTGCGGCCGGGCCTCAACTACAATTTCACCGTCCTGGAGCTGGATGCAATGCTCCTGGAGTTGTTCAAACGCGATCCCCAGCACCCATTCACGCTGCCGAGGGGCGTAGTTCCATTGTGCAATAATTCTTCGCTTGACCGGATCCGCGCCATGATGTCGTTGTGCGATTCACATGGAATCGTTCCAACTTGGCAAGAGCCTGCGGATGACGTCGTCCAAGCGTTCTTCGACGACTTGGTGGAAGTGCCGGTCCGCGCTGATGAGCAGAAGAGCCTCACCCGTGACACCACCGACGAGGAGCTGCAGCGCATCGCCACTAGGGCGGAAGAGGTTGCGGCAGCAGCTGCCGCGGGCGCGTTTGGGTTCACCGTGGAGGAGGCGGAGGCAGCAGAGGTGGCAAGCCCTGCCGAGCGCGAGGATTTTGCCAGCGAGGAAGATCTTGCCGGCCCTGAAGACGAGCTGAGCGAGCCCGGCGAAGAAGAGCCCGAGCCTTCAGAAAGCTTGCCGCAGGCGGAGCCCCCGGCCCCGCCAAGAAGGCGTCTTCGCAGGGCCGCGGACGTGGCGGGGCGGCAGACGGGTCAACAGCCGCCGAGCCGCGCGACACGCTCTACCGCGGCAAGTACCGTTGCCGCTGGAGCGCCTCACGCTGCTGCGGCAACTGGAGCGGGATCTTCCCGGTCCACCGCCACCGCCCCTGCCAAGCGGGCAAGGGAACCTACTCCTCCGCCTCGCCGCACTGGAGGGGAGCCGGATTTTGACCTCTCCGCGCTCAGGTCCGACGAGGAAGAGGAAGAGTAAGTTTCTTTGGAGTTCTTGTAGTTCCTCAATTTTTGTTGTTCTTCAATCTTGTATTTGACTTGCTTCAATCTGAACCCCTTCCCTTTCAGGACGCTGGCTCAGAGAGCGGTGAAGAGAGCCAAGGCCCCGGTGATTGTCATCGAGGATGATCTCACCGCGTCAGCAGGGGGTGAGTCTGAGACCACCTTGACGGACCCGGTAGCTACTCCACAAAGCAGCCCCCAGCGCAGCCCCCAGCGTAAGTTCATAGCTTGTTTCCTGCTATCGGGCGCGCATGAGTGCTTTTTCCTTTGCTGATATCTTGACTGTTGATTTGTGTAGGAGCAGAACAGCCACATCAGGAGCCCCCGGAAACTGGTCCCGAAGTGCCATCTGCTTCGACTACACCGCCAAGGGAGGAGCCCCCGGCAAGGGAGCGCTCTCCGGCAAAGGAGAACTCTCCGGCAAGGGGCAGCTCTCCGGCAAGGGACAACACCAACGATCCTGCGGCGGCTGAGACCGCAACTGCAGATCTTGGTACAGGTAATCCACTTGTCTAAGAACTTCCCATGGGTTCTTCTTCTTCTGATCTTCTTCTTGCATATTTGCTTGACTGTTCTCCCTTCTTCGTTCTTCAGATGCATCTGTTGTGGAGCTAATGGAGACAGAGGGCACCGGCGAGGAAGGCACGCGTGGCAGCAACAACGACGCCGCGGCCAACGAAGAAGGGGCCGGTGCTGATGAGCCCGCCGGCGAAGAGGCCGCCAAGGCTACCGCCGCGGAAGCTGGCGAGGGGTCGGGCGATTGCACGGACGGCCCTGAGGCCGCAGGAGCGCCAGGCGCTGCGCCGGCCGCCGATCCCTCCGCCGCTGCCGCGGAGCCAGGCTCCGAAGAGCCCCAGCCCGACGCCTACTTGAAGGCCGGCGATGGCATCTTCATCAAGCTACCCTGGGCGTCAAGTTCCAGGGCGCCGGTCGAAGGGGAGAGTTTCAATGAAGAGCTGCTCGCCTCTACTGGGCTATCATTGGTTGATGCGCCAAGCAACAGCAGCGGCGAGCCTGAGGAGGAGCAGCTGCTGCGGAAGCTGCTATCACTCTATCGCACCCGACAAGCCAAGTTGGCCTCCCGGGAAGCACTCGTCGCGAAGGCGGGAGTGGATATGGAGAAGCGCACGGAGGAGCTCCGAGGCCTCAACCAGGAAGCTCTCCGGTCCCTGGCACAGGAGCGGGAGAGACTCGCAGAGGAGCGCATGGCCTTGCTTCTCGAGAAGGCTGAAGCTGAGGAGGAACAAAGGCTTGCTGCCGAGAAGCAGTCCGCCCGAGAAGGCGAGTTGGTGCAGCGGAAGGCCAATCTAGACAGCTACGAAGAGGAGCTCGCCGCGCGCGAGGAAACACTTGGCGGGGCTCTCAAAGAAGCAAGGGATGCTGCCGCAACTGCAGAGGCCGCCAAGAAAGACCTGGAGGCGAGGGTGGCGCAGCTGGAGGCGAACATCAAGAAGAGCAGCGAGGAGCTTGCCGCGCTCAAGCGTGAGCGCGAGAAGGATGCTGCCGCCCATGGTGAGCTGCAGGGTCTTCTCGCTGAGAGGAGCAAGGAGCTCAGCGCCGCCAAGGACTCCAACGCGGATCTCGAGCTGAAGCTGGCCACGCTGACTCAGACGCTGGACGGCGCCAAGGAGCGAGAGAAGACTTTGTCGGAGAAGGTCAAGGCCGACGAGGCGCTGTTGGCGAGCATAGCCGTTACCCAGAACTCATTCAGGGAGACAGTGGAGCACTGGACCAAGGGTCTGGTGAATATCGCCGCAGTCATCGACGGGGAGCTGGCGCAGCTGGGGATGGAGGACTTTGGGTATCCTTCCGACGAGCATCTCCAACCCAGCGCCAAGCTCAGCCTGTTCTTCAAGGGCATGGCGACGGCACTCCAGCGACTCCGGGAGAAGATCCCCAAGCAGCTGGCCGACGAGTCACGCAAGATCTGCGCAGGAGTTCTCCAGAAGGTGCTGATGAAGGTGGCCTTCCGCAATCCAGGCCTCAGCTTCACCAACGTCCTCAAATCTTTGCCGCCGGATGCTGATCGGGATGCGCTCAAGGCCCTTGTCGCACCCATTATGGACAAGGTGAGCGAGATCAAGAGGGTTGAGGGCGATCGCGTAGATTAGGCCGCCCATTTCTTGTTTTCCCTTGTCGCTGCTAATCATGTTATGAAAACAGTCTATTAGAGCTGCGACAAGTTATCTTGTAATATAACTTTATTTTTGGTATCAACTGCTATGTTATTTCCTTTACTAGATTCCTTCCTTTGTATGTTTTTACCCTACGCTTTTAGGGAACTTGTCGGCGCAGGCACCCGAGCCGTAAGCGCTGAGTGCGGGACGTCAGCAGCCTGCTGGCGGTGCCGCTTCCGACAAGAAACCTTGTCGCGACTAGTTGCAGCACACTTAAGTTGTTGAGCGGACTCGAAACAAAGTAAGGGCGCAACTAGCTACGAGTTGGTTCCTCCGCGCACAGGTTTTCCATACAAAGCACGGTCGTTCGAGGAAGATAACTTAAAAATTAAAACTAATTGCTCAAACTGTGGCAACTTAGCTTTTCTGTCGTTTGCTTCTCGGCAAGGCGAAACTTGCTTGAACGACGCCTGGTCCATATCATAATCTTCTCCTTCCCCCCCCCCGGCAAACTTGTGCTGCGAGGGAACCTTCCTTTCCTTTGTTGAGAAAAAGAAAGAAGAGAAAATAAAGATATGGAGCCTTTTGGCTCGTTATTGCTTACCGGGGCAGGTGCTGCACAAAGTGTCAGATAATGCATGCAAGAAAGAATATAATGCATGAAATCGACAAGATGTGCGGAGCACATGAGCTTTACTTATGCACGGGATCTGCGCCTGGCTTTGTACAAAGGATTACATGCAACAGCGGCAAGACTTGTACAAAAGGTGGTTGCCGGAACGGGTTCCGGCAACCGCGCCCTACGGGTAAAACTTACGAAGATGCTCAATGTTCCAGGAGTTGCTCACCGGAATGCCATCTTCGGTCTCAAGGCGGACAGCGCCAGGCCTAGTGACTCGTTTCACCCGATAAGGGCCTTCCCACTTCGGCGTCAACTTGTTGGAATTCTTGGCGGATTGAACGCGCCGAAGAACAAGGTCGCCTTCCTCGAAGCTTCTGGCATTAACTTTGCGGCTATGGTAGCGGCGCAAAGCTTGCTGGTATCGAGCAGCTCGTACAGCAGCCTGAAGACGATCCTCCTCAAGGAGCAGCGCGTCATCTTGTCGCAGCTGCTCTTGCTCAAGCTCATCATAAGCGAGCACTCGAGGCGACCCGTATACGAGTTCCGTGGGGAGAACTGCCTCTGCTCCATAGACTAGAGCGAAAGGTGTCTGGCCAGTGGCTCGATTTGGCGTCGTCCTGATCGACCAAAGAACCACCGGCAGCTCCTCGATCCAGTTCCGTCCGCACTTGTGCAGCCTGTCGAAAGTCCTGGTCTTGAGCCCGCGCAGCACTTCAGCATTTGCCCTCTCCGCTTGACCGTTGCTTCTCGGATGAGCAACAGAAGCGAAGCAGACCTTGGCGCCAAGATCTTGGACGTACTGCATGAAGGTGCGGCTCGTGAATTGTGTGCCGTTGTCGGTGATGATCCTGTTAGGGATCCCGAAACGGCAAACAATCGACCTGAAGAACTTGACTGCTGACTGTGCTGTCACCTTCCTCACTGGTTGCACTTCCGGCCACTTTGTGAACTTGTCGATTGCAACGTACAAGTACTCAAAGCCCCCGACAGCTCGGGGAAAGGGGCCGAGGATATCGAGCCCCCAGACCGAAAATGGCCAGGATAAAGGGATCGTCTGGAGAGCTTGAGCTGGCTGGTGTATCTGCTTGGAATGGAACTGGCACGCTTCACACTTGGTTACTTGTGCAGTTGCATCCTGGAGGGCTGTCGGCCAAAAGAAACCTTGCCGGAAAGCTTTGCCGGCAAGTGCTCTTGCGCCAATGTGGTGACCACATATGCCTCCGTGTATCTCTGCCAACAGCTTTTGTCCGTCTTCCCGGCAAATACACTTCAATTTCACACCGTTGAGTCTTCTTCTGTACAGTATGCTATCGACAAACTGGTACATACTTGACTGCCGGGCTACTTTTTCCGCTTCTTCTTGCTCTTTGGGAAGTTCTCCTGTCTGAAGGAAATGGACAATCTGCTGTGCCCATGCTGGAGCTTGTGGCTCGACAACAAGGACTAAAGGCACATCTGCTGCTGCGGGAACATCCGCTTCTACGGCGAGCACCTGCGGCTCAGCCGGAGCTTGATGTTCCCCGGCAAGCTTGCCGGAGCAAAGCTTGTCGGGAGCGTCTGCTACGATGGAACAAACCATAAGGCTTGCCGGAGCAGATTGCTCCTCAGCATCCTTGGCGTTGATCTTGGGGACTTTCTTGGCGGCGGCTTCGGGGAGCTCTGCCAGAAAGTAGTCGCCAGAAATCAACTTCCTCTTCTTGCTTAGTCCAGTTGATGGGGTTACGGATGGTTGAGTCAGCTTGAGCACAAAGATCCCTGGTTCCACAGGCAACTTTAGTGCGGCGCACTTTGACAGGCCATCAGCAATGTCATTCTGAGCTCTTGGAACATGCTCCATCTGTAGGCCGTCAAAGTGCTCTTCTAGCTTTCTCACTTCATCAACATATGCTTCCATCAATGGACCCTGATAGTTCTTGTTCACCTAGCGGACGACAAGTTGTGAGTCACCCCTGACAATGAGCTTCTTGATCCCAAGGTCTGCCGCGATCCTGAGACCGGCAAGCAATCCTTCATACTCTGCAGTATTGTTGGTTGCTTGCTCCTTGGGAAAGTGCATTTGGACTACGTACTTGAGGTGCTCTCCGGTGGGTGCGACAAGTAGCACGCCCGCACTGGCGCCTTGCAGCGAGAAGGCACCATCAAACTACATCAGCCACTCTTTGCTCGCTTCCTTGACGGGGATGCTCGTCTCTGGAATTTCTTCATCTGGTGTTCGCGTCCACTCTGCTATGAATTCTGCCAATGCTCTGCTTTGGATAGTTGAAGTGCTTTCAAACTTGAGGCCAAAGCTTGACAGTTCCAGTGCCCACTCGACAATCCTGCCGGTTGCTTCTGGATTTTGCAGTATCCTCTTCAGCAGAAAACGAGTGACGACTGTGATCTCATGTGCTTGGAAGTAATGGCGCAGCTTTCTCGAGGCCATGAGGAGGCCGAAAAGAAATTTCTGCACACTAGAGACCTAGCCCCCTGCAGAAGGGAACTGACAAAGTAAACTGGGCGCTGCACCATTCTCTTTTGCACCTTCTCATGCTCCTGCGCAGATCCATCCTCGTCGGGACCAGAGCTTGCCGGACCGGAGCTTGTCGGCGAAGCCCCTTGCTTGTCGCTGGATGCGCTTGCCGCGGTTGCTGGCTCGTCATCTGCCTCCCTTTCCGCCACTAACGCAACACTAACCACTTGATTGGTTGCCGCTATATACAGCAGCAACTTCTCTTGTGGTTTAGGTGCGACAAATGTTGGGGTGGAGGACAGGTATCTCTTCAAGTCCTGTAATGCAGCCTCCGCCTCCGGAGTCCATTTCATTGGACCTGCCTTTTTCAAGATTTTGAAAAATGGCAGGGCGCGCTCAGCAGATCTGGAGCTAAACCTGCTGAGAGCAGCTACGCAACCGGCAAGCCTTCGTACATCCTTGACGCGCTTTGGTGCTTCGATCTGCTCAATGGCCTTGATCTTGTCGGGATTGGCTTCAATCCCCGCTGGGACACGAAGAACCCGAGAAGCTTGCCGGAAGGGACTCCAAACACGCACTTCTCGGGGTTAATCTTGAGGTTGATCTTGCGCAGATTTGCAAATGTTTCATCTAAGTCTTGAATCAGGGTTGCCCTGTCCTTGCTCTTGACCACTATGTCATCCATGTAGGCCTCCACATTTCTGTGCATCTGCGGCTCAAAAGCGTGGTGGACTACCCTTGCAAATGTTGAACCAGCATTCTTCAAACCGAAAGGCATCCGTACGAAACAGTACGTGCCACACGGGGTGATGAATGCGGTCTTCTCCTCATCCTCTTCTGCCATGAAGATCTGATGGTATCCTGAGTATGCATCAAGAAATGAAAGCAAATCACATCCAGCCGTGGAGTCAACAATTTGGTCAATGTGCGGCAAGGGAAATGGGTCTTTGGGACACGCGTTATTGACATCGGTAAAGTCGATACAAAGCCTCCATTTCCCGTTAGCCTTGCGCACGACAACAGGATTGGCCAACCACGTGGGATGGAGCACTCCTCTGACAAGGCCTGCTGCTTCCAACTTCTTGATTTCTTCTGCAATGAATTCTTGGCGCTCCACTGCCTGCTTCCTGACTTTTTGCTTGACGGGTCACGCATGAGGACAGACGGCAAGGTGGTGCTCAATTACTTTCCTGGGAACACCGGGGATGTCAGACGGTTGCCACGCAAACACGTCGACATTCGCCCGCAGGAAAGCAACGAGCGCTCTTTCCTATTTGGGATCGAGAGTGGCACTGATGGTGAAGGTACCACCAGTGCCGTCCTCCTTGGCGGACACCTTCTTGGTCTCAGGTGGAGCTGCCATTGCCTTCTTACACTTGCCGGTGGAGCTCGATGGTGCGTCCTCGACGGTAGCGCAGCACTCCGAGGAGGTGCGCTTGCCGGAGTGGGCATCAGAGCTCTGTCGGACTAGGTCTTCTTCTTCCCCCCGAGAGCTTCAGTGGCAAGTGTCTTGCGATCTGTTGCGGCTGTTGCCTCCCAGTAGATCTTGTCGGCGCAGATAAGGGCATCCTTCTTGTCGCCAGGGACAGAGATGACACTTATCGGGCCTGGCATCTTTAGAACATTATATGCATAGTGAGAGGCGGCCATGAACTTGGCAAGCGCTGGACGACCAAGGATTCCATTGTAAGGCAATGGAAAGTCAGCAACATCAAACGTGACCCTCTCAGTCCTAAAGTTCAGCTCGCTGCCAAATGTTACCGGCAACGTGATCTTTCCCTTCGGCTTGCTCCTTCCCGGGTTGATTCCTTCGAAAGTGCCGGTCTCTTCGAGCTCGCTGTCAGGGATCTGGAGTTTCTGGAGCACCGCGGAGGAGATCAGGTTCAAGCCGGCCCCGCCGTCAACTAACATCTTAGTGACCTTGAGGTTGCGGATAGTTGGTGAAACCAACATCGGCAAGTACCCGACCGCAGTTATGCGATCAGGGTGGTCCTCAATATCAAAGATGATAGGCGTGCTGGACCACTTCAGAGGCTTGCGTGACTCGACGGGTGGTTCTGCTGCATTAACTTCCCGCACCCACTGCTTGAGCTGGCGGTGCGAAGTATGCAGAGAAGCACCGCCGTCAACGCACAGGACCTCCGTGGCTTTCTGGAACTCCTGCTCATCAGTCTCCTCATCATCCATGTCTTCATCGCCGTCGTCATCTTCATCCTTGTCGCGGCCGCGAGGAGGTCTGTCTCCTTGCCGCTGCTTGGCCTTGCCGCGGCGTCCTCCTCGGCCGGGACGTTTCTTGCCGGATCCTCCAGCACCTTCTGGGCTTTCTCCTTGTCGCGCCGCTCGTATTCAGCTTTCTGTTGCTCAACAAGCTGCTCGACTTTCTTGCAGCTCTGGAGATCGTGGCCCTTGGTGCGGTGGATCTTGCAATACTGCTTGTTGGTGTCGTCCTGCTTGTCGGCAACCGGCACAGCCTCTGCGGTAATCTCCTTGCTGGAGTCACCAGCTTTGGCTTTCTTGGCGCCACCTCCGTTTCCGGACTGCTCGACAACTAGCACCTCTTTGCCCTTCCTCTTCCTGTTGTTCCGCCGCCGGTTTTTCCTTGCCAGGGCAGCATCTTCACTGTCAGATCCTCCTGCTCCTACATTCTCTCCGGGGAGTCTCCTCCCTTCCTCAGCACGTGCACACTTGTCGGCCAGTGCATATAACTCACTGACGTCCCTGATCTTACACATTACCATCTCCTCCCGCATCCTGCGGTTCCGCACGTTCTGATGGAACGCGCTGATCACCGCGGCAGGGTGAACATCTGGGATGTTGTGTTGCACGCTGCTGAATCTCTGAATGTACTTCCGCAGGGGTTCTCCTTCCTTCTGGGCGAGCAGATGAAGGTCACTCTCTTGGCCATGAGGCTTGTGGCTGCCTGTGAAGGCGCCGACAAACTGATGGCATAGATCGGCCCAAGAGGATATGGAGTTGTCCGGCAAGTGCATGAGCCAGGATCTAACGTTGGGCTTGAGCACCAATGGGAAGTAGTTGGAAAGGATCTTGTCGTCCCGCCCCCCAGCAGCCTGCACCGCAATGGTGTAGATGCTGAGGAACTCCGACGGATGCGTCTTGCCGTCGTACTTCTCCGATACGTCTGGCTTGAAGTTCTTCGTGCTGGACCACTGGACTTGCCGCAGCTCACGAGTGAACGCAGGGCAACCTACCGCATACGGCAAGTCGCCTGGTTCCCCGGGCGCATGCATGTCAACAGAGGGCCCAGCGCGCTTGTCGGATTGACGTCGCGCTTCTCTTTGGCGCTCGATGCGAGTAGGAGCGTCTTCTTATTGTCGATCGTGTAGAACTTGGCGCTGATCACGACGAGCTCGTGGATCCGACGATGCGGTGGAGTCGCTGTTGAGGTGGATCCGGCGAGTCGGCGATCTTGGCCTTCAGGGTGGTGATTGCATGGTGGTTGCACCCCCACCAGTTTCGTCACTACCAGCTCGCGTCTGGCAACCCTGCCGCGGCAGCGACGCGCTCGGCTGCCGTGGAGTGTCGCCGTTGGCGTAGCCGATGAGACTCTGAATGGTGGCCCTCCATTCGTCGATCTTGTCCGACGTCGGAGGGTAATCCAGGAGCAGTTGAGCTCGCGCCAAAGCTTCTGCCGGAGTGGTGGGTGGCAGTGGCGGACGGCGCGAGGAGTGGGATGTGCTCGGACTTCTAACTATGTTAGAAGGAGCATTATCCCGTCCGGGTGACCGCGTCTCGCTCGTGCTGGCACGCTGGCGTGCATGCTGGTCTTGAGCGCCCCGGGATCCACCAGCTTGATCTTGGCCCAACAAACGTATGACACTGCGAGTACCATGACGCTGTCGGTCCTACGCCTCTTGAGATGGGCGCGGAACAAGCGCGGACGTCGAGGTCTACGCCGCCTTGCCCTTGGACCTGGCAGCGTCGTGAGCTTCCTCGTCGACGTCTGTCCTTCCGCCGACGTCTACCCCACCACCCGTTTGCTCCGGTGGCGGTGGGATCGACGCGGACGGAACAACTACCTCCGAAGCCTTCTTCTTCGATGGCATGTTGATGAAGGAAAATGAGGATCTAGCTCGTGTGAACACCGGATCAGGTTCACGCAATCTCGACGCCCCCTACCTGGCGCGCCAAAGATGTCGGGGAAACTGATCCACGAACACCTATGGGGCCGGCGGACCGAGCCCCTTTCGGTTCGGCAGGGGGCAGAGGTCGCACGAAGAGCAGATCGAGGCGAAGCACACGAGCAGTTTACCCAACTTCGGAGCTCTCCGAAGAGATAACACTCCTACTGCTGCTTGTCTGATTGTATTCTGTTCTTGCTCCACAGAGCTAAGTGTTTTCTGGCTTTCGAATGATCCGAACCCCTCCTACATTGCGCATGGGCCTCCTTTTATACGTTAAAGGGGTCACCGACAGGTGGCAACATAAACAACGGTACAAATGTAAAAAGAGAGGTGGTTGGTACAGTTACTTGTACAGTGTATCCTACCTAACCCTGACGGTAGGGGACAAAGGCAGTAAATGCCCGTCTGCGTCGTCCAAATAGTGCAAAAAGGGACTGTCAGGGGAGCCACCGTCTACCACGATGGCGATCTTGTCAGCCTCGCATGCCACCACGCACCCCTGGCTGCACAGCCTCCCACCACGTGTGCCTGGAAAAACCCTCAGGGCGACATGTTGGTGGATGCGCTGGAGCGCGAGCACAGAGTGGCCGCCTGCCGCGGCAAGCGCCTTGCCGTGGCCGTTGTCTTGTCGGGCCCGGAAGCATGTCGCTCGCCGAGCCTTGCCGGGACGCGCGGCGTGTCGCGGCAAGTTCCTTGAAATGCCTTGGTTGGCCTTCCCGGCAAGCTCCTCTTGACGGGGCCTTGTCTCTTGAGCTTAAATACTTTGTTCTTGAATGGCTCCAAGGGAACCACGGAGGACCTTGGAGGTCGTCCGGCAAGCCTTGCCGCGGGGTGCTGCAACTGCCCGTGCACAAGTTCGGGGTACTAGGGGACCCCTATTCTAGTACACCGACACTTGGGCTCCTGCCCTGGACACCCCCTTACCATATATACCGGAGGGGTAAAGGAAAGGGGGAGAGAGAAGGAAGGGGGAGGCCGAATCCCCCTCCTTCGTTTCTCCCATAGGCCGGCTGCCATAGGGGGGTATGCCAGCCCCTTGTGGGCTGGTGTGCTCTCCTCTAATGGCCCAATTGGCCCATCATCCCCCTGGGGCTTCCCGCAACACCTTGCGGTGATCCAATGACTACCCGATGCACTCCGAAACTTTTCTGGTGTTCGAATAGTATCGTCATATATATATCAGTCTTTACTTCTGGACCATTGCAGACCTCCTCGTCATGTCCATGATATCATCCGGGACTCCGAACAACATTCGGTCACCAATTCCATATAACTCATATAACACTATATCGTCAACGAATGTTAAGCGTGCGAACCCTATGGGTTTGAGAACTATGTAGACATGACCGAGGCACCTCTCTGGTCAATAACCAATAGTGGAACCTGGATGCCCATATTGGCTCCTACATATTCTACAAAGATCTTTATCGGTCGAACCTTATGACAACATACGTAATTCCCTTTGTCCATCAGTATGTTACTTGCCCGAGATTCGATCGTCGGTATCTTCATACCTAGTTCAATCTCATTATCAGCAAGTCTCTTTACTCATTCTGTAATACATCATCTTGCAACTAACTGCTTTGCCACTTTTCTTGTAAGGCTTGTGTATTACCGAGAAGGCCTAGAGATACCTCTCCGATACTCGGAGTGACAAATCCTAATCTCAATCTATGCCAACTCAACAAACACGTTTGGAGATACCTGTAGAGCATCTTTATGATCACCCAGTTACATTGTGACATTTGATAACACACAAGGTATTCCTCCGGTATCCGAGAGTTGCATAATCTCATACTCGAAGGAATATGTATTGGACATTAAGAAAGCAATAGCAATAAACTGAACGATCAAATGCTGAGCTTACGGATGGGTCTTGTCCATCACATCATTCTCATAATGATGTGATCCCGTTATCAAATGACAACTCATGTCTATGATTAGGAAACCTTATCCATCTTTGATCAACGAGCTAGTCTAGTAGTGTCTCAAAGAACATGCGATGCCCCCATGGTTGGTTTTGGTAATTGATGACAATCTCTATGGACTAATGGTTGTCTTGAGTTATATTTGAAGGAATTGTCCATAGGAATTTCTTGAAGTCCATTTGTTGGTTTCAAGGAGTTTATATGTTGACCAATGTCCTATTCAAGGAATTATCCAAAGAGTGGTCATGTAGAAGCCATGGCACAAGGCCGATCAAGATTAAGTCAAGAGTGAATCAAGTTGATCACACACACAAAGCGTACAAGATGTACCGAGAGGGATCAAGTGATCCCATGGTATGGTAAGCATTGTCCATTACACTTTGTGTACTAACCCATGATCTAAGTGTGAGCTCTATGCGTGGTAAGGTTTGCTTCCATGTGTTTGCATCAAGAGTAAGATATCATACAACCCATGGAGGATGACATCAAGTGGTGATCTTCATCAAGATTGCGGTATGCAAGTTCAAGGGGAGCATCACGAAGAGATCATCCTTGAAGCTTGCCGTCCATTCGGGTGTCAATGGACTTGTGAAAATGTGCCAAAGAGTGTCTCACCCATAGTAGAGTATGGAGGAGCAATCAACTAGTCTTCATTGAGCCAACGCAATCAAGAAAGGTGGTCCAACTTGAGGGAGTCAAGATCGTCATCATCTAGCTCAAATGGACTATGGGCAAGGCAAAGGTTTGCCCTTGATAGGTTTTTATTTTACCGGTCTCATGGTGGTAGTTGGGAGACTAGGTTATAGGATCGATTGTCATACTATCAAGGGGGGCTCTCGATGAGTAGCTTGATCGTATTATTCATAGATTACTCAAACCATTGCATCCTTGCATCATCTTTATTGGTTCTTGTTTGGTTCTTCTCCTCGTGAGATTTGGAGCTTATGGTTCATCCAAAACAGAGTTCACATGCATCTTCTATGATGTTTTCGATGTTGGAGGTTATGCCGGTTTTTCTCTTTTGGAGGTTTCACTCCTCTATATCCAGAAATTGTGGCAGTGTAGGCTTTATTGCATCCTCTGTTTTCTCTGTTGTGTTCCTGAAAGCCTCAAGCAGTAGTACTGCTCTCTTGAGCGGTAGTGCTGCTTGTAAACAGCAGTACCGCGGTCCTATGCTACGCGTAGTACCGCTGCTTCTGGGGATGCGTTTTTTCATGTCGGGTTTTGCAGTAGTAGAGAGATAGTACCTCTTATAAGCGATAAGCGGTACTACCTCTCCCGATGAGCGGTACTACCTCTCTGGGCAGTACTACCTCTCCCTACAGCGGTACTACCTCTCTAGCAGAACTATAGCTCATGTTTTCTCTCTCCTTGGGCTATTTTGACCATGCTAAGTGGTAGTACCGCTCCTCCGAGTGGTAGTACCGCTTGTGCACGACCTGAGTGTATAATGGTTGGATTCGGGTGTCCCTATAAAAGGCGGTCTTCTTCCCCAATGAACCTAATCCTTTGAGCTCGCATTTGCCCCCCATTGTTGACCTTCTTCGAGCTTGCTATCTCTCAATCCCTCCATGGATTCTTGCTACTTTTTGGGGGGAAAGAGAGAGGATATATAGATCTACGTTTCCATCAATCACTTTCTCCTCTAAGTGAGGGGAACCCTTTGGATCTAGATCTTGGAGTTCTTTGTGTTCTCTTCTTCGTTCTTCCTCTCATTTTCCTCCCTAGCATTTGTTGCTTTGGTGGGATTTGGGAGAGAAGGACCTGGGCACTCCGTGTGCCCTTGCCATTGCATTTGGTGCATCGGTTTGAGTTCTCCACGGTGATACATGGCTACAAGTTGAGAAGCTTATTACTCTTGGGTGCTTCATACACTTGAGCTTGTTCCTCTTGGGTGCTTGGGCGCCCTAAACGGTTGCTGGTGTTCGGAGCTCAGTCATTGTGGTGTAAAGCTCTGGAAAGCGTCGGGGTCTTCAATTAGGTTGTGGAGATTGCCCCGAGCAATTTGACGGGTCCAGACCGCCCCCAAGGGTTGCCAAAGTGTACGGGTTCGGTGACTGCCCTCAAGGGCCCCTTAGTGTAATCATGACATCTTGTATTGTGCAAGGGCGTGAGGAGATTATGGTGGACATAGTGGCTTCTTGGGGAGCATTGTGCATCCACACTGATCCAAACGAAGATTAGCATCTGCAAGGGTGTGAACTTCGAGATACATCATCGTCTTTGTGTACCTCGGTTATCTCTTACCCAAGCCCCTTTACTTATGCACTTTACTTTGTGATAGCCATATTGTTTCATGTCATATATCTTCCTATAACTTAGTTGTTTACCTTGCTTAGCATAAGTTGTTGGTGCACATAGGTGAGCCTAGTTGTTGTAGGTTTTATTCTTGACAAATTAACCGTTAGGTTTATTTTGCATTTATTCAAGCCTAAACTGTAATTTTTAAAGTGCCTATTCACCCTCCCCCCACCTCTAAGAGACATCCTCAACCTTTCAATTGGTGTCAGAGCCTCATCTCCCTTTATTAGGCCTAAACGCCTAGAAAGTAAATATGTCTACTGGGGGATTAGGATTCTCTGACACTCTTAGTTTTGATGGACAAATTTTGATGTTTTGTTATTCGCATGCTTAATCTCTTTAGGGTCATGGACCCAAATTTAGAGCGAATTGTAGATATGGATTTTTCTCCTCCGAAGGATCCCCAAAGGTTATCTTTAGAGGATGAGAAAAACTCTTATCTCAATGCTCAAGCTTCTAATGTGCTTGTCCTTTGAGCAATGTAGTTATATTTCAACTCATGCCATCCCAGGATGCTCATGAGTTTTGGACAAAGCTTTAAGATAAATATGGTGTATGTGCAAGATTTATGGGAATGATTGTTCTCCCTCCACCTCCGGTTGTATATTGTTCTCAAGTTCTTCTCCTTCACCTACATGTGGTTTTCCACAAGGTAATGACATGGTGAGTAGTGGTGTTCATTGCAATGATGATACTGGGCTTACTGTTGATAATCCTTCATCATTTTCTTATTGCAGTGCTTCATCTTTGGACTTTAGCACTTCGAGCACTCCAAATGTCTCACATGCTTGTGTTGATAGTCCTTGCATATCATGTAGAAATTGCTTGACTAAATCTGATTATGATATGCTTGCCATGTCTTGTTGCCATTATAAAAATGCATCTCTTTCCTCGAATTGTTGTGCTAACAATATAGAGGAAACGCAAAACCCATGGGACAAGATGTGCTCTTGAATGGTGCTTCAGGCGATCCTACATCATCATTTATTGCACTTTGCCTTATGGCTAAGGCTTCAAAGGTATCTCCCACTTCGAATCCCAATATGTCTTGTGGTGATATTGATGATGATAAGAATGATGATGATGTTGATAATGATGAAGAGAATGATAATGTTGCCAGCTTAAAAATTAAGGGGGGTGGTTTTTAAAGGTCTTCATAAAAATAAAATTGCGCATTCCAACTTCATGGAAATCATGTCCATTGCCATTGAGGGCAAGAAATATATTGAGGAGTTGGAATCTCATATTAAGGAGCATGAGGTCACCATTGAGAAAATGGAAGGTCATGAGTGTGATTACGCTAATGAAATTGTGGACCTCTCTCAAGCTCTTGAACTTGAACAAACCACCAAGGAATCTCTCGAGGAGACTTTTTCTCTAGAATTACCTAGAGTGAGGGAATCTCATGATAGAGCTCTTGAGATGACCAATGATTTTGAAACTAAAAATGCTAAGCTTGAAGTTGCACATGCCAAACTCCTTGAGGATTTTGAGCACCTCCAAAATGGCTCAAGATTCATTAAGAGTGAGCTCATCAAACTCACCGAGTCTCATGCTCAACTTATTCTTATTCAAAAGAGCTTGCCAAGTTACCTTCTCCTCTTGTTGTTAATTATGATGCATGTGCTACTAACTCTATTTCTTATGAAGCATCCATATTAAAGGAGAATGTTGAGCTAAGGGCTCAACTTGAGTTGCCATCTTCAATTATGGGAAATTGGAAGAAAGTCATGAAAAGCTTTCTAGCTCTCTTGATGATGTTCTAGTATCCCATAATGTGCTAAAGATAGCTCATGAGGGTATGATTGCTAAGGTAGCATTTAGTGAGCCTCATGTCGACATTAGCACTACTTTTAGTCAAAATGCTATATTGCCTTGTGCTAGTCCTCGTAATTCATCGAAGCACAACATTGGTACATCTTGTGATGAATTGCTCTCCTTGCCTTGTTGCTCTAACGGTGAAGCTTATACTTCCTATAGTACTTGTGTTGATACTAACCATGTAGAGGAAATCAAAGAGCTCAAGGCCCAGGTCACTTCCTTGAAGAAAGACATGGAAAAGAGTCATGAAGGGAAGTCCATAGTCAACAATATCTTGAGTGTGCAAAAATCCCCCAATGACAGAGGTGGACTTGGATTCAACTCCAATAAGAAGAAGAAGTCCAGGATGAATAAGAAGAAGGTCCAGAAACAAGTCAAGAATTTGGCCAAGATTATTTGCTTCAAGTGCAAAGTTGAGGGGCATCATGTTAGATCTTTCCCATTGAAGAAGAAGGCCATTGGTGACAAGCAACCAGGGAAGCGGTCACAAGTTCATTCTCATGCTCAACCTCAAGTTGAATAAAGGCCTCTTCCCAAGAACACCCAAGCTAATGCTTCTCTAGTTGAGAAATCAAGTGAGAAGAAAGTGAAGAGTAGATGTTGCTACCTATGTTGTGAGAAAGGCCACGTAGCTTCTTCATGCACGAATGGTACCTTATCCAACCCTATTATAATTGATGAGATCTACTCTCTTGCGAAGGATAAGTTTGGCAATGTGTTTGCCAAATTTTTTGGTACTCAAAGTGGTGTCAAGAAAATAACCATTTGGGTAGCCAAGCCTATTGTGACTAACCTCTTCAGACCCAACTTGGCTGGGGAGCAACAAGCTCAAACTTGATCAATAGGTGTTGTTGGAGGGCATTGGAGACTTGGATACATTATGAAGAATTAAGGGGACTTCATCATTCTTATTGTCTCAAGCCAAGTCAATTGGGTTATCAAGTTTCTATCTTATATCCAATGTGCCTCCTTGCCGTAACTTATACTTAAATTGTTTACATTGAAAGTTACTTGCCCCGTTGCATGTTTTGGTTTTGTTCCTTGCATGTGTTTGTATATGTTGTGTCTCCAAATTACTTATCTTGAGCAATCAAGTATGTGTATGTTGGTTTGCACATCATGTACATGTGTCTCGTACGTTGATCCTTTGTGCATCTTGTTTGTATCTTAGTTGGCTCTTGTGAGAGACTAATGGAACATCCAATTTTGGGTGAGTAATGTGCTTTGTGCACTTCACAATCCTATAAATGTGTGTACATGAGGAATACCACCTAGTATTGATATTACAATATTATCTTGTCTCTATGTGGTATGTATTCTCATGAGAAATTCAAATTCTAAATAGTCCATTGATTATCTCTTGTTGCATTCTTATTGCCTCTTGTGAATTTTCTTTGGTATCAAATTATGGGGTAGCAATGTACAAATTACAAGCCTAGAAAATGTCTCCATTTGAGATATTTTCACCTATAATTGATATTGTAATTTATCTTGTTCCTAGGTAGCACGTTAGCTCTACAAGTTGCAATTTGCTTTTGTGTTTGGTGTGAAGATGATGATGGATATCTTTGAAATCTACCACCGGGAAGTATTTCCAAATAATTATTGTCTCTTGACAATTGGTAATCATTTATGTGGTAGAAATTGTTGATCATCTTTACATTGGCCTTTGCTTTTATTTGCCTTATCTCTTACCTAGGATTGTGTCAACTCCCATTGTATTCCATACCACTTGTGGATTTTGTTAATTCCTTGAGCTTGTTTAGTGTTTTTATAGATATAGTGAAAGTGTGTAACATCCCAAAATTTTCAATTTTGTAATGTTATATTAAATAAATAATTATGATTGTTTGTTTGATTGGTTGTGTGAAAGTAGTGGAATTTGGAACTTTTCAAAAAAAGATTCAAATGAAAGGGAAAAAAGGACTTTCCCAAAAATTTATATTTTGAATCCCTATTTAATTTTATGTTTGAATCTTGTCAAAAATTCTCTGATGAAAAAAAATATGAGAGGAGAAATATGGCACTCCAAAAATCAGAGACAAAGTTTGACAATTTATTTGAAACTCAAATTCTATTCCATTTTGGAGTTATTGCAAAAATGATTGTTTTTTTAATTTTATTTGGGCATGATAATATGTTCATATTTTAGGAAATTTTATTCTGAAAATGTTGGTATGTAGTATACCTATATAAATTTTTTATTTTGTTTGTTTTTATTTTTTCCTATTTAAAAAAATAAAACAAAAAAACGTGCCTGCTAGGCAGGCCAACCGGCCCACCCAGCAGGCCAGGCGAGGCCATGGCCCAGCCGCCCTTAGGCCAGCGCTAGGAGGCCAGCACCCCAGCGCTCGAGCGCCGCACGCACGAGGCCACTAGCCGCGCCCACGTGCAAAAACCAAAAAAAGATTGCTCGCTCCAATGCCCGACTCCCTTCGCTCACCCGTTCCCTCGTTTCCCCACACCCGATCGCTTTCTCTCTCCCACATCTGGCGCCTGGGCCCCACCTCTTCTTTCTTATTCTTTGCGTACAGAAACAGAATCATGTATGTACGCGCTCTCTACGCCGCCTCCGCGCCTGATCTTCTTGGAAATCTTATCCAGTGTCAACCCCTCGGCCAAGCATCATGTCCTATAAATATCCACGACCCCTCTCGACCAATTCCCCTTGAAACCCCTCACAAAGTCATCCCCTGTAGCTCGTACTTGTCGTTCCAATCTCGCCCCGGACGATGCAGTTCATCGCAAGATTCTGATGCCAGTGAGACATACTGAGCCTTCTCCTTTTGTGTTTCGATTTCTCTCGATCCCTAGACTATGTTCGACATGGTCTTGTGATATCTCTTCATCTACATCCACTGTGTCATGGATTTAACACGGCGGGTGCCCTAGCAAAAGGACTTAGGTGTGGATCCATCACAGCTAGGTTAGCTTAAGGGATTAAATGGGACAAGGACACAAAGAGTTTTTACCCATGTTCGGCCCCTCTCAACAAGGTAAAAGCCTACTCCTACTTTTGATTGTACTGCATGTGTTTCGATTACCAGGGAGCGAATACTCTTGGCCGAGTACTCGATCAATTGTTTCTCAAGTAAACCCGCCGCCGGGTCTCACCTTTATATACACAGGTTGAGGTCTGGCGGCTTACAGAGTCCCGTCCGGCTCACACAACATGATCGGCTCGGTTTCTAACAACACTTGCCTTGCAACACAAGTTAAACATATGTCGGCTCATCCCTTTGGGCCTCAAGTCACCTCTAGGTCTTGGGCCTTCACTAAGCTTGCTTTATGAACTGCCATCTTCACTCTTCTTGGGCTTCATCTTGAGTCGCCCGTAGCATGACCCTACCCCTCCTGGACGGGTCATACCCACTTGTTATATCCCCAACATTAGGCCCCGGGTTGATTTGAACTTGTTCACATCAATCTTGATCACTTGACATAGTTGAATCTCTTATCACTTATTCCTTACCAATTCATTATAACCCGCCATGACGTCACATTTCAGAATTGTGTTAACCCGCCATGACGTCATGTCGCATTAACTTCGCATGAAGCCCAGAACATCTCCACAAATTTTTTATCTTTAATGGATCTCCTGAAAATCGAGGCGTCCGCGTAGCACATAATCATTTTTTTCAGCCTCCTCGATTCCCGCGCATGCCATCTATCCGTCTCCTTATAAATAGGAACAGGGTGTCCTTTTCATTTTTTTCACCCTTGCCCCCTTGTCTTCATCTTCCTCTTCGCAACACCCCTGCGCGCCCGAGCTCCGCCGCCATCGCCTTTGTCAATTGCCTCAACTCCGGCCGCTGCATCAACCTAAACGGACTAGAGCAATGCGGTGCACCTCTGCTATTCAACAACATCAGTAAGTACTCCTCCTCCCACGCAACAGATCTCCATTAGGGTTTGCCCAGTTCGTCGGAGTTCTTATATGTTCTTCTTTTCCTTCTTCAGATCACGTAGTTTAATCTGCACATGATATTAAAGACGCGCGGTAGTAGCTTAGCATCCCTTTTCCAATCGCAGTAGATACTTTTTCTATATAAGATCCATCCAAACACATGAGTTCTTCCACTATTTTCACCTTAGGTCTAGAATTTATTTTATTTTCTGAACAACCACAGGTCCAAAATCGTAGCATCCATCTGTGGAATCTGTTTGTCCATTACTTAGCAAAAATTTACTCATAGGCCCATAGATATTTGTGAACTTCAATTGTACGAGCAACTTATGAGATAGATCATAACCCACCAAATGCCATTAGCCCTCCATGGAGGTTTAAGTATCAGTCTGTAACCCTCCAGATGCGCGCCGGCTTAAATCTGAATCCTTTTAAACCGCCAACACTCATCAAAGTTACTAATCCGGCCACACATCGCTGGCTTACAATGCTTTTAACTCTCCATAAGAATCCATCATCACCATTGGGTGGTATATCATTTGCCGTTATTTTCTTTTTAGGCCAAATATGACTAAGACTATCACCTCCTGCAACTGGGTTCCCTCTGTTGTGACGGTGCAAATGCTTACGGACTATGTTGAGACTGGCATCATGGCTGCCAAAGAGATCATCCACTGGCGGGTCATAGAGCCGGGTGAAGTCAGACCTCAACCCAAGGATAATGAGGTCATAGTATTCACTGATCATATAAACCGGGGCTTCTCCTCGCCCGTGTCAAAGTTCTTCTGTGATGTGCTTCATTTCTTTCAACTCCATCCTCAGGACATCGGAACCAATTCCGTGTGTAATATCTGCAACTTCCAAGTTTTTTGCGAAGTATACCTTCAAGAAGAAACCAACGTTGAACTCTTCAGAGAGTATTTCTATTTGAACCGCCAAAATGAGTTCATAGATGGACCCAGCCTAGAACTTGGCGGAATCTCCATCCAACGTCGAAGAGATTCAATTTTTCCTACAACCACACATCCCAGTCATCCCAAGGACTGGAACCAAACTTGGTTTTATTGCCAAGACACTTATCCACCTGATGAGAACCCTTTGACGTGTTTTCGCGTGGACCGGCGTAGCCCAGTATATCCCCTTCCAGGCCGGCTCACGTCCGCTGAACGGGTCAAGTACAGAGCCACATTTTACAAAAGAAGGGCTTTGCTCGCCAATGGACAAACCGTTGTCGACCTAGTCCGCTATTGGGTGGCATGGAGGATTATACCCTTGAGCCCCGGCCCGGGTTAATGTGCACATATACCGGTGACACCAAGGATCCATTACACCATAGCTCATCATGTTTGGATAACAAGGGCATTAATGATATGACAAAAAGTCTACTTGGGGAATCCTTAGAGTGCTACAGCAAAACAGGGTTAAACCCTTTCTGCGTTCTTAACCCGCCTCCCCCTGTAAGTGATCAATGCACACTTTACTTTTCTGTTTATGCAAATGCATATCCCTTATTTTCACTTTGATTTGCACAGGGTGACTCTGCCTTCTGGAGGAAGAAATATTAGGAAAAGGAAAAGGCGACCAAAAAGCCCACGACCAAAAGCAAGGCCTGTAAAAAGCATAAGGAGAAAACTGATGTCTCAGAACTCTTTGATCTTGATGATGATGATTCAGAGGTAGAACTTGACTCCCTTGGCTCATTCTTTATGCATCTTATTGCCGCTGACCTCTCTCTGGATGATAGGAAGGGCAGCCAGGCGGATGATGATGAGGTAACTATCATTTCCTCCGGCTCAGATCCTTTGCCAAGACAAAAATCTATGTGTGACCCAGAAAGTAAGATTTTAACAACCTTTAGCTCACTTGGATCCAAACTTTGTTTTGAAGAACCAGCAGCATGAGACCCGGCGCCAGACCCAGAACAGTGTGGGTGGAGAGTTATCGTCCGCTTACCCAATACACCAGTTCGCAAGCGCCAGAAAGAGGTGCCTCAAAATTCAAACTCTTTTTATCCCAAGGTAGGTCTTATTCGCCGTCCACTTAATCCTTCCGACTCAAACTACCAGGAAACCTCAAATTCCTCTTTTGGAGACTCAACTAGAACTCAGTTGCCGGCTTTCAAGACTGCCCCTGGGTAATGATTTTAGCCTTCATTGTTTCAATTTTGTAAACACTTCATATTGACCTTTTTATTTCTTTCAGAGGCAAGGCTTAACCAAGCAATAAAGCCAAGACAATCAAGCCAACTGAAGACCCCCAGGCACATGAACCGGCGAAAAAACCGGCAGAATCTAAAGCTTCGATCCAAAATATTGAAAACATCATCGACGAGGTGCCACCAGAGATACCAGAGACTCCTATGGTCCCTATGATTGTTGACTCCTCAGGAGCTAAACCGCCGAGCCCTGCCAAGCCGGCTGAAGAAACAGAAAACATTCTTGTCACTGTGACCAGCTACACAGAGTCGAGAAATCCCACAGTCTTGGCCAAGCACACTGCCAAGGAGGAACTTGTCAAGAGGCGGAAGGTCAAGTTTGATCTGTCAAAATATTCTCAGTTGGGCATCAGTGAACTCCTCTCTAGATATGTTAGCCAAGTCCATGCTGGCCGCGATCTTGAGATGGGCATCGTCAAACAGATGCACAAAAAATATGAGGTACAAACCTCTACTTCCTTTATTAATATATATCTTCCAGCCCCCATGTCTTGGCAATAGGATAGATTTGATAGAGTATGGAGAAGACTTCAATTAGCAGAGACTAAAAAGCTTCAAGTCGTAGCCCCCATAAGCCAGCTTATCTTGACAATTTAACTGGCTCATTCTCATTAGTAGAACAAAACTTCCAGGTCCTTAGCCCTCATGGGCCGGCTGAGCTTGACAAAGCTGAGTCGGTTCATTCTCAATATGTGATAGAACTCCATAACCTAGCCCTCATGGGCCGGCTTAGCTTGATAAAGCTGAACCGGTTCATTCTCAACCTGTGAAAAAACTCGAGAACCTAGCCCTCATGGGCCGAGTTAGCTTGACAAAGCTGATCCGGTTCATAACAAGCATAAATAAAAAAAATAGCTTCCGCACACATTAGCCCCCAAGTGCCAAGTGTTGTTGCTTGCAAAGGGCTTGGGACTTGTGCATATTAACATGATTGCTTGAACCTTGCATGTGCATGAAACCTCCACTGACTTGAAGAAAAGGCTTGAACATCAAGAATCAGAGACCTGGAAGGCCGAAGCCAAGTTCAAGTTCAGTCTTGATGAATTAGAAAAGCTGAAATTCTGGTTTGCTATAGATAGAAAAGCCTGGGACGAAGAAATGACTACTTTAGTGCAAAGGGCAGAATCTGCTGAGGCCTCTTTGAAAGAGGTTACCACAGAATTGTCCAGTTTAAAGCATCATATTTCGCAGATGACCAATGCTATCTTCGGTAAGCAATTTGAAGTATCTCAATAAATTCCAATGCACAATGCTTAACCCGCCTGGTGACTTAACTACTTGTGCTTTTACAATACTGGTCCTAGAAGTGCCAATCTTGGGCAAGACATGCTTGTGAAGCTGAAGGCGGCTTACACTTTGGTGGAGCAGTTATATTCAGGCATCCAGTGCACAATCACTGCTATTACTCACACCAAGGAGCCACCTTCACTCCTCAAAGATGTATTGAATCAATTGTCTATCTTGCCACAAAGGATTGCAGAAATCAAACGATCATCCGCCAGAGCCAGCACCATAACTGCCTTGAGCCGAGCGAAAGCATGGCAACCTGAGCTAGACTTGGTGCAGATAGCCAATGGCTGCCCAAGCTATAAAGAGGACGGGACTCCCTTCACTGCAGATGACTTTGCTGTATGCGCGAGGGAGGTGCGCCCATTAGCCACCAAATTTGCCGAAGAGACTAACCTCTCGCGATATCAGGCGGCTTATACAATAGAGAACTCAAGAGAGAACACTCTAGTTTATGAAGCCGTCGATCTGATGCCACCAGCACGTAAGCATACCTTTGCCCCTAAAGTTGACCCGTCTGAAATCATTGATGATGAAGCCGAATTCCAAGCTTTAACAGGCATCAACTAGAAAACATCTGATTTACAGACACCAGATGGAGGGAAAGAACCAGCGCAGGCTAATCCAGCATCCTCCAATTAGCATGAGCAGAATTGACTTGAAGGGCGACTCTTATACCATGGCGCATATCTTATTGAAAAACTTTGAATCATTTGGACCTGATGATAGCCTTGTAATAAGCTAGTTAAAAACAACGATCCGCCATGCCATCGTGCATGTTTTTGTCGTTTGAATATGCTAAAACTGCCATTCTGATGCATGAAAGTCCATGTATTATATTTCATCATATTTATTCATCAGACGGGTTATAACAAGCATTGTTGTGTGACCTGCACATAAGTGAACAACATGTGCCCTGGCGGCTTACACCGGGGTGGGCCAGAATATAAAATATTATATTCTGGCAACTTAAAGTCTAACCAGGGCGAGTGACCAAGCCTCACATTTTCAAATAACAGGTTAAACTATACCTATGACTGTAGTTCATACTACCGGCTAACACCAGCATCAGTGATGAAAATAATATCAAACGTTTAATCACAGCATGTTGGCGACTTAAAGTCTAAAACGAGACTTGGTTATCAAAAACCTTTTAAATATGTTCCAACACACCAGCGACTTACATCCAAAGCTAGGGTGGGTTATATTGCTCAACACAATATTGTATGATAACTTGTCAAAATCTTATAATCAGGGCGAGTTATCAAAACCTCACATATCCATATTCAACATGTAAAACATACCTGTGGAATGAGATCATACTGCCGGCTTACATCGCCATATCCACTAAGGAAGAGAGTTCCATAGCTTAGAGCATGCCGTTCCAAGTCCATAATTCAAATATACTGGCGACTTATCATCCAAAGCTAGTATGGGTTATCAAATCCTCATATATACTCATAGCATGAGCCATAATGATTAAGGCTACATGGCCTGAATCATGTGAAACCATATATCAATATGGTAAAGAATATGAACTTGAAATAATATTCAAAAAATAAATTAGAAAACAAGGCGTCCAGAGGCTGCCAAGCCTCAATATCAAGTGCTTTTCATGGGTTGCACAACCACTAGGTTAATCCTTCATTCAAACCTGTACGCCGTGCCTCACATGATTAACCACCATTGTTACTTTAGACAATTTGAGGGTCTTTAGATGATTGACTGTCATGATTACAGCAGGTCATTTCAGGATCACCTCGGCGGAGTGGCAGACTAAAAAGGAAGGATAAACCAGAATTCACAGTGATTTACACCTGGCATACCAGCCAATCAAAAGGGGTTAACAAAGCTATGTTTATTGAACAGGGAGCCCATCCAAGTGACATATATTAAGCCTTTCAAGGCAGGATACCTATGTTTGAACTGTGTAGTACCACAAGTTCTCTTTGGTAACCATTAACTTGGGAAATAAGCCCCTAAGAATTTTCGGCAAGGCCTATAAGCTGGATGAATAGGGTAGTCAGAGCTATGCTCAATGAGAACGAAGCCCCCAATTACTTTTTAATCAAGGTGTACAAGCCGGATCAAGAGGGTAGTCACATCTATGCTCAATGAGCAGATAGCCCCCAAGTGATCTTATGAATTGACAATAAAGACTCGGATACTCAGAAATGAAATGATAGAGGCCCTGGATTATCTGGGATGACGGCTTTATTATACTTGATCATAATATATACATGGATGAAAATATGTACGACACAAGACCCAATGGCTCAAGTGTAATAAGGCCAAAGATGAGCAACGTTCCAAGGCTGCAGGGTCTCCTCCTCCGATGTCTGTGAGTCCTTGTGGTCTCGAACATCAATGAGGTAGTAGGATCCGTTGTTCAAGTTTTTGCTGACCACAAAGGGTCATTCCCAAGGTGGGGAGAGCTTTTGCATATCTGTCTGATCCTGAATAAGCCAGAGCACCAAATCACCTTCTTGAAAGGTTCGGGTTTTAACCCGGCGGCTATGATAACAGTGCCGATCCTATTGGTATATTGTCGAACGAGCTGCTGCAAGGTCAAGTTCTTCATCCAACTAGTCAAGAGCATCCTGTCGTGCCTTTTCATTATCAGCTTCAACATAAGCCGCCACACGGGGTGAGTCGTGATGGATGTCACTAGGGAGAACCACCTCTGCTCCATAAACCATGAAGAAAGGCGTGTAACCCGTGGATCTATTGGGGTAGCATTGATACTGCAAAGCACCGAGGGTAACTCTTCAACCCAACAACTCGGCGTCCTCTGCAAAGGGGCCATAAGCCGGGGTTTGATACCTCTCAAGATCTCTTTATTGGCCCTTTCCGCTTGACCATTAGACTTGGGTGAGACACTGATGAGACATCAAGATGAATATGCTCTTGTTGGCAAAATTCTTTCATAGCACCTTTTGACAGGTTAGTGCCATTATAAGTTATGATGCTATGAGGATAACCAAAGCGGAAAATCACATTTTTGATGAATTGAACTGCTATTCCCGCATCACATATACTGACCGGCTCAGCCTCAACCCACTTTGTGAACTTGTGAACCGCCACCAAAAGGTGGGTCTTCTTGTCTTTGGATCTTTTAAAAGGCCCAACCATATCCAGCCCCCAGACCGCAAACGGCCAAGTAATTGGAATCATCCTCAATTCTTGAGCCACCACATGAGCTTGTTTTGGAAATTTCTGACAGCCATCACACTTGCTAACCAGATCCTTGGCATCGGCATGAGCCGTCAGCCAACAAAACCCATGACGAAACTCCTTAGCAACGAGAGATTTAGAGCCGTCATGATGGCCACAATCTCCTTCATGAATCTCCCTTAGAATTTCATGACCCCCCTCAGGAGAGATGCATCATTGAAACACCCCTATAACACTGCATCAGTGTAACTCGCCATTGACAATAGTCATTGACTTAGACCTCCGAGTTATTTGCATGGCCAATGTTTCATCATCAAGTAACTCACCACGGGTCATATAAACCAAATATGGAACAGTCCAATCAGGAATAGCATGGAGAGCTGCCACCAGCTATGCCTCCGAGTCAGGGATAACAAGGTCCTCTTCTATAGGCCATTTAACTGGAGGATTATTCAAAACATCAAGAAAAACATTAGGTGGTACCGGTTTACGCTGGGACTCCAGCCGACTTAAAGCATTAGCCGCCTCATTCTTCCTGTGATCAATATGTTCCACTTGATAGCCTTTGAAATGACCAGCAATATCATCAACCACCCGACGATAAGCCGCCATGAGCGTGTCTTTGGCATCCCAAGTTCCCGAGACCTGCTGAGCCACCAGATCTAAATCACCGAAACACCTGACTCGTCTTAAGTTCATCTCCTAGCCATCCGAAGACCATGGAGTAAAGCCTCATACTCAGTTGCATTGTTAGTGCAAGGAAACATCAGCCTTAAAACATAATAGAACTTATCACCTCGTGGGGAAGTCAAAATTACTCCGGCGTCCGATCCTTCCAATTGCCTGGATCCATCAAAGTGAATAGTCCAATATATATTATCCGTCTTATCCTCAGGCATCTGCAACTCTGTCCAATCATTGATGAAATCAACCAGGGCCTGAGACTTAATGGTTGTCCGAGGCACATATTTCAAACCATGGGGTCCAAGTTCAATTGCCCACTTAGCCGTCCAACATATAGCTTCTCTGTTTTGAATAATATCCCCCAGAGAAGTAGAACTGACTACAGTGATGGGATGACCAAAGAAATAATGCTTGAACTTGCGACTAGCCATGAACACTCCATAAACTAGCTTCTGCCAATGTGGGTATCTCTGTTTAGAATCAATCAACACCTCACTAACATAATAAACTGGCCTTTGAACCGGATATTTTGTGCCTGACTTCTTTCTTTCCACTACAACTGCCACACTAACAGCTCTGCTGTTAGCAGCCACATATAAAAGCAAGGGCTCCTTCTCAATAGGGGCTGCAAGAACCGGTGGCTCAGCCAGCTATCTCTTAAGCGCCTCAAACGCCTCATTGGCAGCATCACTCCAGACAAAGTCATTTGTCTTCTTCATCATCTGGTAAAGAGGAATAGCCTTTTCACCTAGGCGGCTTATGAACCGGCTTAAGGCCGCAATACGACCTGCCAAACGCTGAACATCATTGATACACGCCGGTTTACCCAGGGAAGTGATAGCCTTGATCTTCTCCGGGTTAGCTTCAATACCTCTCTCAGAGATCAGAAAACCCAAGAGCTTACCTGCTGGCACACCAAAAACACATTTATCCGGGTTAAGCATCATCTTGTAGACCCGAAGATTGTCAAAGGTCTCCTTTAGATCATCTATCAAGGTTTCCTTCTTCCTGGACTTCACCACAATGTCATCCACATAAGCATGAACATTACGCCCAATCTGGCTGTGGAGACAATTCTGCACACCATGCTGATAAGTCGCTTGGGCACTTTTGAGCCCAAAAGGCATAGACACATAGTAGAAGGCTCCAAAGGGAGTGATGAAGGTTGCTTTCTCCTTGTCCTTAACTGCCATTTTAATCTGATGATAACCAGAATAAGCATCCAGAAAACTCAAATGCTCACAACTCGCCATAGCACCAATGATTTGATTAAATGAGGGAGAGCAAAAGGATCGGCCGAACAAGCCTTGTTGAGGTCCGTGTAATCCACACATATACACAAAGTGTTGTTCTTCATAAGCACCAGCACCGGGTTAGCCAACCATTTAGGATGAAAAACTTCAACAATAAACCCAGCCGCAAAGAGCCGGGCCACTTCTTCACCAATGGCCTTGCGCCTTTCTTCATTAAAACGACGATGGAATTGCTTGACCGGCTTAAATTTTGGATCAATATTAAGAGTGTACTCAGCGAGTTCCCTCGGTACACCTGGCATGTCAGAAGGCTTCCATGCAAAGATGTCCCGCTTCTCATGGACGTACTCGATGAGCGTGCCTTCCTATTTTGGATCCATATTGTCATTGATGAACTGCTTGGATGAATCACCAGGAACAAAGTCAACCGGCTTAGTATCATCCACCGATTTAAATTTCAACAACGGGTCCTGTTCTTTGGTTGGCTTCTTCAAGGGGGTCATATCTGCCGAGTCAACATTATCTTTATAGAACTTCAGTTCCTCTGTTGCACAAGCTACCTCAGCATAGGCAACACCTCCCTCCTCGCACTTCAATGCTATCTTTCTATTTCCATGCACCGTGATGGTTCCCTTGTAACCCAGCATCTTAAGCTGCAGATAAACATAACAAGGCCGTGCCATAAATTTAGCATAAGCCGGCCGCCCAAAGAGGGCATGATAAGGGCTCTTGATCTTGACCACTTCAAAAGTCAATTTTTTAGCCGTATAGTCATCCTCATTGCCAAAAACCGCCTCCAAGGTTATCTTGCCCATTGGATATGCCGACTTACCAGGCACCACTTCATGAAAAAATGTAGAAGATTGCTTAAGGTCTTTATCTGTTAAATTGATCCGGCGAAAAGTATCATAATAGAGGATATTGATGATACTGCCTCCATCCATGAGCACCTTAGTGAACTTATATTCTCCAACCTACGATGCTAAAACCAAAGCCAGCTGACCCGGATTATCAACCCGGGGCGGGTGATCTTCACGGCTCCATACAATGGGCTGCTCTGACCATCGTAAGTACCGGGGATCCGCCGACTCAACCGCGTTCACCGCTCGCTTATGAATCTTCTGATCCCGCTTGCACAAACTCGTGGTAAACACATGATATTGACCACTATTCAGCTGCTTCGGATGACTCTGATAACCAGTGTTGTTGTTGCTGCTGATTACCCTGATTAGATTGTTGGTTAAAACCACCTTGATTACCTTGACCCTGGAATCCAGAATTTGAGCCGCCAACTCCAAGGACGGATCCGTGAGAGCCAGATCCTAACCCACCGTGCAGGCCTTGGTTAGCCTGATAAAAACCATAATTTCTATACTCCCTCATGATGAAGCAATCTTTCCGATGAGTGGCCATCTTATCTTGAGTACCATGCTTTGGGCAAGGCTGATTCATCATCACTTCAAGGTTGAATTTTGGCCCACCAAACCGGGGTGCTGACGACTTCCCCTTACGTTTACCATTATTGCTCAGTGTGTTAGCCACAAAATCTAAAACGCCGCCAGCTTGCTTGCGCTTGCCATTATTACCTTGACCCGCCGCATCGTGCTGTTGTCCCTTTGCATTGCCATTCTTGTTCCTCATCATACTCAGGGTCCTTAGTGCCGTCAGAATCAACATACTTGACAAGAGCCGCCATGAGCTCCCCCATGTCATTGCAATGGCACTTAAGCCGCCCCAACTTCTACTTGTGGGGAAGGAAACGACATTTTTTCTCCAAAATCAGGACAGCTGAGCCGGTGTTGATGCTGTCCAATGAGTGAATAATGGCCGAGATTCGGCGCACCCAATGGGCGGTCAACTCACCCTCACTTTGAATTCAAGTGTCTAAGTCAAGAATTGACATAGGCTTCTTGCATGTATCCTTAATATTCTGAATAAAGCATGCCTTCAATTCATCCCATGACCTGACGGAGTTAGGAGGCAATCCTTTCAACCAGGTACGAGCCGGCCCATCCAATATCATGGTGAAATAATTAGCGCACACGGCCTTATTGACATCCAACATCTCCATGGTCATCTCATAGCTCTCAATCCAAGCCTCTGGGGGCTGACCCGCTGTGTAATGGGGTACCTTTAGAGGGCCTTTGAAGTCCTTGGGTAACCGCTCATTGCGTAGAACAAGCACTAAACATGGCACACCCACCGTCCTGGAAGTCACCCCAGCTTCTGTGGACGTCAAAGGGTGTGACTGAGGCTGTTGAGCCGCCACTAACTGAGCATGGTTATCAGCCTATGGTGGGTCATGCCACCACGAGGCTGGTTGTGATGTCGCTCACTGCTTGAAACTGTCGGTGACTCCATGTGCCGGCTATAGCTCCAGCTTGGCCACAGAGTGGAATGAATTCGATCACGGCTGCGGGAGCAAGCCACCTGTTGGGCCACCGCTGTTTGAAGAAGTTCCATGGCCTTCCTAGCCTCGACTGCCTCACGACTCTCGCCTGTCACCGGTAGAGCCACAAATCATGACGCCATGGTGATCATGTTATTCAACGGGTTAGAGAAATGAGCCGGAGGTGTGGAAACTCACTGAGGTGGGGTTGAATTAACACAAGCCCGATCCGCCACATGGGGTTGAGCCGCCGCTCCGGTCCTAGGTGCTTCAGGGCCCCGGGTCACACTGGGCGGGTTACTTGGTCCTGCCCCAGACGTATTGAAGAGATTTCTTGCATCGAACTCATGAGGCAGGCGACTCTTGTATCTCTTGTTAAAAACAGTGTTTGATGCATTCTGGTCCATGCTCAAGCGAAAAATTTCTGCTTGAATCCGATGTGTATCCCTCTCTAAGGCGGCTTGCTCTGTCGCCATCCTGGTATTCTCAGCGTTAATATCCTCCTTAGCTTGAGCTATCTCATCATGTAACTTCGTAACGTCCATGTTATGTTGTGCTTGGTTCCCACGGGTTACCTCCACCGTCAGCAAAGTTGCCAGAGCCTCCAAAAGTTCAGATAAAACTTGAGCCGGCAGGTGCACAGGGCCTCCTGCCCCGGCTGCCGTAGCAGTCGCTGAACTGGAGATCATTGCTACTGCAGTTGAGGAATTTTGCACCGGCTGTGTGCCGGCCATGAAGATCGCAGCCCGGCTCGGCGGCGCACTAGGGTCTGGAATACTGTCGCCATCGGAACAGTCCCCAAGCCTGTCATCTTGCAATTGATACATGGAATTGGTATCGCCGGTTGAGGACTCATTGCCTAAATATACGTCCGTCTCTCCAGCGGACACAGATCCTCCCTCAAGATCCACTCCTTGAGTAAATCCAACAAAAGCATGCTTCGGGGCGGCTTGAATGCCATTGCGGGTCACGCGCGCTGAGCCGCCTTGATGATGTCGGTGCACGTGTCTGGCTCAGGTTCTGACTCACCGATCTTGCCGATGAAGACATGAATTCCATCGAAGGGGACCCTATACCCGTATTCGATTGAATCGGCCTCGGGACGCCATCATGCGTCATCGATGTAGGTTTTGCTGCGGCGACTCTTGGTCATCCGACCCACGGCGTATCCCTTGATCCATGAGAAGCTGCCCTTCAAGAACTCAAAACCATGATGCTTTGGCCCCACGGTGGGCGCCAATTGTTGTGGATTTAACACGGTGGATGCCCTAGCAAAAGGACTTAGGTGTGGAGCCATCGCAGCTAGGTTAGCTTAAAGGGGTTTAATGGGACAAAGGACACACAGAGTTTTTACCCAGGTTCAGCCCCTATCAACGAGGTAAAAGTGTACTCCTGCTTTCGATTGTATTGCTTGTGTTTCGATTACCAGGGAGCGAATACGCTTGGCCTAGTACTCATTCAATTGTTTCTTGAGTCAACCTGCCGCTGGTTATCACCTTTATATACACAGGTTGAGGCATGGCGGCTTACAGAGTCCCAGCCGGCTCACACAACGTGACCGCCTCAATTTTTAAAAATAGTTGCCTTACATCACAAGTTAAACATATGGCGGCTCATCCCTTTGGGCCTCAAGTCACCTTTGGGTCTTGGGCCTTCAATAAGCTTGTTTTATGAACTGCCATCTTCATATCTTCTTGGCTTCGTCTTGAGTCGCCATAGCATGATCCGGCCCCTCTTGGGCGGGTGATACCCAATAGTTATATCCCCAACACACCGTACCAACCTTGTTGTATTTGCCGGAGCACCCGGAGCACTGAGCTTCACCACTTTTTTCCGTCGTCATTCATCGTTGCTGACCATCTCCGACTACACCCTTGGACAAGACACTCATCGGTGCATCCTCTAGACACTCCCGCCGTCGCCCACAACCTCCGGAGTCACTACCACCACCGCCCCTGATCTTGACCCAATGCTCGTTCTTCTCTGTAAGTTTACGAGCGCTGTGTTTGTTCAGTTAAACAAATGGTTTAGTAGCCTGGTTTTCATTTAGATCGGTTGGTTCGACTTAGTATATGGTTTATTACGGTTTACGTCGAGCCAGTTCGTTTTTTTCTTTTCTTAATCAAACACGCGCAATTTTATGTTATGGCCGAGCGCAATTTAGCTTCAGACGCACACCCCTGTACAGCCCACTACGTAGCTAGTGCACCATCTGTTTTTTTCTTTTTGTTTTGTTTAGTTTGTTTTAGATTCAATTTTGTATTTTTATATCTTTAGGCCTAGAACTCCGATTTTGATGATTCTTTTTCCTACGGTTTCAAAAAAATCGCATCTATCCAAGGAAACCAACGAATAATATTTTTGAACTTTTCAAATTCCTAATTCAAGCAGATTGATACAAACACTAGATTACTAATAACTCTTATTTACATTTAGCTTTTTGATTAATTCTTTTTGCTATTGATCACTTGATCTTTTGTCTCAACAGTAGGATTTTTAAAATTAGTTTTTGTTTATTTTAAATTAGGATTTTAGGCAAAACAGTACTATTTTACATAGTTTAGTGTTATTTTCTTTCCCCTTAGTATTTATTTGTTTTTAACTAAACACTTTTTTGTATTTTTGACATATTTAGTTTTGTTTCTGTAATTGAACCGTAGAAAAATTTATTTTATTTTAAAAATTTATTTTCTTTAGTTCTGTATGAAAAAGGTTGTATAGGTCATAGTTAGAGTTTTATAAAAGCTTTTTATTTGTTACTTTTTGCTACTAAAAGTTTATGAAAAAAATATTTTTGTTATTATAATGAAAACCTATTTTCTTTTCTGTTAACTTATTAGTTTAGTATTTTCTTTATTGTTAAGTTACTTATGACAAAACAATTTAGTAGTTGAGTCAAAAGGTTTTCTTAGTAGTTTCTTTATAGTTTCTCGTGTAATTTTTTCCTTGGATTTTATTTGCTGTTTCTCGTTATTATTGTTACTTCTTTATTGTGATGATTTTTTGATTGTTATTCTGAGTGCTAGAATGTTGCTTATTTGAATACTATGTTTGATTTAATAGATTTACATCGGAGTGACAGATAGTATCAAGTTATTTTCATGTCATATATCTTGCTATCACTTAGTTGTTTATCTTGCTTAGCATAAGTTGTTGGTGCACATAGGTTAGCCTAGTTGTTGTATGTTTTGTGCTTGACAAATTAACTGCTAGGTTTGTTCCACATATGTTCAAGCCTAAACAGTAATTATTTTAAAGCGCCTATTCACCCCCCCCTCTAGGCGACATCCTCGATGTTTCAAAGGCTCACTAGGGACACAATATTTGTTTATGTATCCACACATGTATTTAAGTTTCTGGTGAATACAATTCTAGCATGACCTTTATCATGATTTAGGAAATATAATAATAATCATTTTATTATTGCCTCAAGGGCATATTTTCATCAGTCTCTCAGTTGCACTAGAGTCAATAATCTAGTTCACATCACCATGTGATTAACACCCATAGTTCATATCGCCATGTGACCAACACCCAAAGAGTTTACTAGAGTCAATAATCTAGTTCACATCGCCATGTGATTAACACCCAAAGAGTACTAAGGTGTGATCATGTTTTGCTTGTGAGAGAAGTTTAGTCAATGGGTCTGTCACATCCAGATCCGTATGTATTTTGCAAATTTCTATGTCTACAATGCTCTGCATGGAGCTACTATAGCTAATTGCTCCCACTTTCAATATGTATCCAGATTGAGGCTTAGAGTCATCAAAATCGGTGTCAAAGCTTGCATCGACGTAACTCTTTATGAAGAACTCCTTATCACCTCCATAACCAAGAAATATTTCCTTAGTCCTCTTAGTTAACTTTGACCGTTGTCCACTGATCTAGTCCTGGATCACTATTGTACCCCCTTGCCAAACTCGTGGAAAGGTACACAATAGGTCTAGTACACAACATGGCATACTTTATAGAACCTATGGCTGAGGCATAGGGAATGGCTATCATTCTCTCTCTCTATCTTCTGCAGTGGTCGGGCTTTGAGTCTGACTCAATTTAACACCTTGTTAACACAGGCAAGAACCCTTTCTTTGACTGGTCCATTTTGAACTTCTTGAAAATATTTATCAAGGTATGTGCTTTGTGAAAGTCCTATTAAGCATCTCGATCTACCCCTATAGATCTTGATGCTCAATATATAAGTTGCTTCAGCGAGGTATTTCATTGAAAAATTCTTATTGAAGTATCCTTTTATGCTATCCAGAAATTATATATCATTTCCAATAAACAATATGTCATCCACATATAATATCAGAAATGCTATAGAGCTCCCACCCACTTTCTTGTAAATACATGTTTCTCCGTAAGTATGTATAAAACCATATGCTTTGATCACCTCATCAAAGTGTATATTCCAACTCCGAAATGCTTGCACCAGTCCATAGATGGATTGTTGGAGCTTGCACACATTGTTAGCACCTTAGGATTGACAAAACCTTCTGGTTGCAACATATACAACTCTTGTTTAAGAAATCCATTAAGGAATGCAGTTTTGATGTGCATTTGTCGGATTTCATAATTATAAAATGCGGCAATTGCTATCATGATACAGACTGACTTAAGCATCGCTATGGGTGAGAAGGTATCATCGTAGTCAACCCCTTGAACTTGTCGAAAACCTTTCACGGCAAGTTGAGCTTTGTAGATGGTGACATTACCATCAACGTATCTCTTCTTCTTGAAGATCCATTTATTCTCAATGGCTTTCCGATCATCGTGCAAGTCCACCAAAGTCCATGCTTTGTTCTCATACATGGATCCTATCTTAGATTTCATGGCCTCAAGCCATTTATCAGAATCTTGGCTCATCATAGCTTCTTCATAGTTCGTAGGTTCGCCATGGTCTAATAACTTGACTTCCAGGATAGGATTACCATACCACTCTGGTGCGGTATGTTCTCTGTTCGACCTACAAGGTCCGGTAGTAACTTAAACCGAAGGTTCATGATCATCATCATTAGCTTCCTCTCTAGTTGGTGTAGGCATCATGGGAACGGATTTCTCTAATATGCTACTTTCCAATTCAAGAGAAGGTACAATTACCTCATCAAGTTCTACTTTCCTCTCACTCACTTCGATCCATTTTTGGCAACAAAGATCTTGCCTTCGGACCTACGGTAGAAGGTGTACCCAATTGTTTCTTTAGGGTATCCTATGAAGACACACTTCTCCGATTTGGGTTTGAGCTTATCAGGCTAAAGCCTTTTGACATAAGTGTCGCAACCCCAGACTTTAAGAATTGACAGCTTAGGTTTCTTGCCAAACCACGGTTCATACGGTGTTGTCTCAAGATTAGAGGGTGCCCTATTTAACGTGAATGCGGCTGTATCTAATGCATAACCCCAAAACAATAGTGGTAAATGGGAAGAGACATCATAGAACGCAACATATCCCATAAAGTACGATTACGACATTCGGACACACCATTACCACTGCGGTGTTCCAGGTGGCGTGAGTTGTGAAACAATTCCACATTGTTTTAAATGAAGGCCAAACTCGTAACTCAAATATTCACCTCTGCGGTCAAATCATAGAAACTTTATTTTCTTATTACGATGATTGTCCACTTCACTCTGAAATTCTTCTAAATTTTCAAATGTTTCGATTTGTCTTTCATCAAGTAGATATACCCATACCTACTCAAATCATTTGTGAAGGTCAGAAAAAACCGATACCCACTGCATGCCTCAACACTCATCGGACTGCATACATCGGTATTTATTATTTCCAATAAGTCATTAGCTTGCTCCATTGTTCTAGAGAACGGAGTTTTAGTCATCTTGCCCATGAGGCATGGTTTGCAAGTATCAAACGATTCATAATCAAGTGATTCCAAAAGTCCATCCGGATGGAGTTTTGATACGTCTCTGTGATATCTATAATTTTTGATTGTTTGATGCCAATATTATTCAACTTTTACAAACTTTTGGCAACTTTTTATATGATTTATTTGTACTAACTTATTCAATTCCCAGTGCCAGTTCCTATTTGTTGCATGTTTTTTTGTATCACACAAAACCCATATCAAACGAATTCCAAATGCAATAAAATTTCACGAAGAATTATTTTGGAATATTTGTGATTTTTGGTAGTTGGAATCACCCCAAACGGAGGCCCACACAGACCACGAGACACCAGGGCACGCCCTAGGCCCTTGGCGCGTGGTGGTGGGTTGTGCTCACCTCGTACGTCAGTTGGAGCCCTACTTCGGGCGCAAGGAAGCTTATATCAGGAAACAGATCATGTAAAAAGATCAGGGCAATCGGAGTTACGGATCTCCAGCAATATAAGAAATGGTTTTCGGCCAGATCTGGGTAGCGCGAAATAGAAGAGAACAGAGAGGGGAGTCCAATCTCGGAGGGGCTCCTTCCCCTCCGCTGCCATGGAGGCCATGGACCAGAGGGGGAACTCTCCTCCCATCTAGGGGGGAGGCCAAGGAAGAAGACGAAGGAGGGGGAGCTCTCTCCCCCCTCTCCTGGTGGCGTCGGAGTGTTGCTGGCGCAAGGATTGTGACAGCAATCTACATCAACAATCTTGCTACCGTCAACACCAACTCTCTCCCCCTATATGCAGCCGTGTAACACCCCTTCTCCCTGCTGTAATCTCTACTTAAACATGGTGCTCATCTCCATATATTATTTCCCAATGATCTATGGTTATCCTATGATATTTGAGTAGATCCGCTTTGTCCTATGGGTTAATCGTGATATTGGTTGGTATGATTGTATATTTTATTTATGGTGCTGTCCTATGGTGCCCTCCGTCTCGCGCAAATGTGAGGGCCCCCCACTATAGGGTGTTGCAATATGTTCATGGTTCGCTTATGGTGGGTTGTGAGAGTGACAGAAGCTTAAACCCGAGTAAGTGGGGTATGACGTATGGGAGTAAAGACGACTTGATACTTAATGCTATGGTTGGATTTCACGACCTTAATTATCTTTAGTAGTTGCGGATGCTTGCTAGAGTTCTAATCATAAGTGCATATGATCTAAGTAGAGAAAGTATGTTAGCTCATGCCTCTCCCTCATATAAAATTACAAGAATGATTACCGGTACTTGTTATCGATTGCCTAGGGACAAATGACTTTCTTATTGACAAAAGCTATCCACTTTTATTACTTTGCAATTTATTCATAGTTTTATTCTTGCAAAGTACTCGTAGTTTTATCCTCGCAAAATAGTTTCATAATTGTTTTAGGTAATGCAAACATCAAGTGTGTGTAGAGTTGTATCGGTGGTCGATAGACCTTGAGGGAATATTTGTTCTGCCTTTAGCTCCTCGTTGTGTTCGACACTCTTATTTATCAAAGAAGGCTACAAACGATCGTCTATACTTGTGGGTTATCAAGACCTTTTTCTGGCGCCGTTGCTGGGGAGCAATAGCGTGGGCTGAATATTCTCGTGTGTGCTGGTTTGCTTTATCACTAAGTAGTTTCTATTTCCTATTCTAAGTTGTTCTCTATCTTTAGTTATGGATATGGAACATGAAACACCAAAAAAAATAGTGGTACTTGCTACTCATGGAGATGCGGAACGTCCTAAAACCCTCGATGCTCGTTATGTGAAAAATATTATGCACTACTTTGATAATCCTGAGAAAACCCCATTCAACTTGATAATGGGAGTAACATTGGATCAACGTGAATACTTTAGGGATTATCGCTTGACACAAAAAGGGAAACTTTTATGGGATCAAATTCATATGTTGCATTGGTATGCTCGGGAGCTATGCTTGAGATATGATTAATACTTGTTGCTCTAGGATGAACGCTCCACATCTTTCCTTTTCATGCAAATTTAATGATAATGAAACCTTGGCTTCTTATGCCAATGGTATTGCTACCTCTTGAGCACTGCGTTGGTTTCCCCCGAAGATGAGAGGATGATGTAGCAAAGTAGCGTATGTATTTCCCTCAGTTTTTGAGAACGAAGGTATCAATCCAGTAGGATACCACGCACAAGTCCCTCGTACCTATACAAAACGATAGCAACTTGCAACCAACGCTTAGGGGTTGTCAATCCCTTCACGGTCACTTACGAGAGTGAGATTTGATAGAGATAATATTTTTGGTATTTTTGATAGATAGATGCAAAGTAAAAAGTAAAAGGCAAAGTAAAAACAAAGCAAGTAAATAAAGTGATAGAGATTGATATATTGAGAATAGACCCGGGGGCCATAGGTTTCACTAGTGGCTTCTCTCAAGAGCATAGATTTTCTACGGTCGGTGAACAAATTACTATTGAGCAATTGACAGAATTTAGCATAGTTATGAGTATATCTAGGCAATGATCATGTATATAGGCATCATGTCCAAAACAAGTAGATCAAAATGATTCTGCATCTACTACTATTACTCCACTCATCGACCGCTATCCAGCATGCATCTAGAGTATTAAGTAAAACAGAGTAATGCCTTAAGCAAGATGACATGATGTAGAGGGATAAATTCATGCAATATGATAAAAAACCCCATCTTGTTATCCTTGATAGTAACAATACAATACGTGCCTTGCAACACTTTCTGTCACTGGGTAAGGACACCGCAAGATTGAACCCAAAGCTAAGCACTTCTCCCATTGCAAGAACTACCAATCTAGTTGGCCAAACCAAAAAGGATAATTCGTAGAGACTTGCAAAGATAACTCAATCATACATAAAAGAATTCAAAGAAGAATCAACTATTTTCCATAGATAATACTGGATCATAAACCCACAATTCATCGGTCTCAACAAACACACCGCAAAAAGAAGATTACATCGAATAGATCTCCACGAGAGAGGGGGAGAACATTGTATTGAGATCCAAAAAGAGAGAACAAGCCATCTAGATACTAGCTATGGACCCGAAGGTATGAAGTAAACTACTCACACTTCATCAGAGGGGCTATGGTGATGATGTAGAAGCCCTCCATGGTGGATGCCCCCTCCGGCGGAGCTCCGGAACAGGCCCCAAGATGGGATCTCATGGATACAGAAGGTTGCGGCGGTGGAATTAGGTTTTTGTCTCATGTTCTGATCGTTTGGGGATACGTAGGTATAGATAGGAGGAAGGAGTACGTCAGTAGAGCTTCGAGGGGCCCACGAGGTAGGGGGGCGTGCCCGGGGGGGGGCGTCCTCCACCCTCATGAATTCCTCATGGCTTTCTTGACGGAGGGTCCAAGTCTCCTGGATCTTATCTAATGAGAAAATCACGTTTCCGAAGGTTTCATTCCATTTCGACTCCGTTTGATATTCTATTTCTTCGAAACACTGAAAAGGCAAAAAAACAGCAATTCTGGGTTGGGCCTCCGGTTAATAGGTTAGTCCCAAAAATAATATAAAAGTGGAAAATAAAGCCCAATATAGTCCAAAACAGTAGATAAAGTAGCATGGAGCAATCAAAAATTATAGATATGTTGTAGACGTATCAGGCGTCCCCAAGCTTAATTCATGCTCGTCCTCGAGTAGGTAAATGATAAAAAAGAATTTTTGATACGGAGTGATACTTTGGCATAATTTCAATGTAAAACTTCTTAATTGTGATATGAATATTCAGATCCGTAAGATTCAAGACAAAAGTTCATATTGACACAGAAATAATAATACTTCAAGCATACTAATCAAAGCAATCATGTCTTCTCAAAATAACATGGCAAAAGAAAGTTCATCCCTACAAAATCATATAGTTAGGCTATGCTTCATTTTCGTCACGCAAAGATGTTCCCAACTTCTATACCCCCGATGACAAGCCAAGCAATTGTTTCATACTTAAATAGTCTCAAACTTTTTCAACCTTCACGCAATACATGAGCGTGAGCCATGGATATAGCACTATGGGTGGAATAGAATATGATGATGGGGATTGTGTGGAAAAGAAAAAAAAGGAGAAAGTCTCACATTGACGACGCTAATCAACGGGCTATGGAGATGCCCATCAATTGATGTCAACATGAGGAGTAGGGATTGCCATGCAACGGATGCACTAGAGGTATGAATGCTCAACAAAAGAAAACTAGTGGGTGTGCATCCAACTCGCTTGCTCATGAAGACCTAGGGCATTTAAGGAAGCCCATCGTAGGAATATACAAGCCAAGTTCTATAATGAAAAATTCCGACTAGTATGAAAAGACAACTTATGAGACTCACTACATGAAGAACACGGTGCTACTTTGAAGCACAAGTGTGGAAAAAGAGATAGTAGCATTGCCCTTTTCTTTTTTTTGGGCCTTTCTTTTTTGGCCTTTTCTTTTTTTTATTTGGGCAATGCTCTAATAATGATGATCATCACACTTCTATTGATTACAACATAAGGATTACAACTCGAAATTTAGAACAAGATATGACTCTATATGAATGCCTCCGGTGGTGTACCGGGATGGTGCAATGAATCAAGAGTGACATGTATGGAAAATAATGCATGGTGGCTTTGCCACAAATACGATGTCAACTACATGATCATGCAATGGCAATATGACAAAAGTAATGTATGTCATGATGATGATGGTGGAAGTTGCGTGGCAATATATCTCAGAATGGCTATGGAAATGCCATGATAGGTAGGTGTGGTGGCTGTTTTGAGGAAGATATAAGGAGGTTTATGTGTGATAGAGCGTATCATATCATAGGGTTTGGATGCACCGGCGAAGTTTGCACCAACTCTCAAGGTGAGAAAGGGCAATGCACGGTACCAAAGAAGCTAGCAAAGGCGGAAAGGTGAGAGTGCGTATAATCCATGGACTCAACATTAGTCAAAAGAACCCATACACTTATTGCAAAAATTTAGAAGTCATCAAAAATCAAGTACTGTGCGCATGCTCCTAGGGGGATAGATTGGTAGGAAAAGACCATCGCTCGTCCCCGACTGCCACTCATAAGGATGCACAAGCCAGGTACACTTCATGTTTCAAATTTGTTACACAACTTCAACCATACGTGCATGCTACGGGACTTGCAAACTTCAACACAAGTATTTCTCAAATTAATAATCACCCAACTAGCATGACTTTGATATTATCACCTCCATATCTCAAAACAATTATCAAGCATCAAACTTATCTTGGTATTCAATGCACTCAAAAGAAAGGTTCACATATCTTGAACACCAAGTATATTAACATTAAGCAAATTACCATGCTATCAATGACTCTCAAAATAATCTAAGTGAAGCATGAGAGATCAATAGTTTCTTTGAAACAAATCCACCACCATGCTCTAAAAGATATAAGTGAAGCACTAGAGCAAAAAATATCAGCTCAAAAGATATAAGTGGAACACTATGAGCAAATCTATCAAGCTCAAAAGATATAAGTGAAGCACATAGAGTATTCTAACAAATTCCAAATCATGTATGGCTCTCTCAAAAGGTGTGTACAGCAAGGATGATTGTGGTAGACTAACAAGCAAAGACACAAATAATACAAGACACTACAAGCAAAACACATATCATGTGGTGAATAAAAATATAGCTCCAAGTAAATTACCGATGGAAGTGGACGAAAGAGGGGATGCCTTCCGGGGCATCCCCAAGCTTTGACTTTTTGGTTTCCTTGGATTATCTCGGGGGTGCCATGGGCATCCCCAAGCTTAGGCTCTTTCCACTCCTTGTTCCAGAATCCATCAAAAGAATTCACCCAAAACTTGAAAACTTCACAACACAAAACTCAACAGAAATCTCGTGAGCTCTGTTAGAGAAAGAAAACAAAGGACTACTTCAAGGTACTGCAATGAACTCATTCTTTATTTATATTGGTGTTAAACCTACTGTATTCCAACTTCTCTATGGTTTATAAACTATTTTACTAGCCATAGATTCATCAAAATAAGCAAACAACACACGTAAAACTGAATCTGTCAAAAACAGAACAGTCTGTAGAAATCTGTAACTAACGCAAACTTTTGGACCTCTAAAAATTCTACCAAAACAAGAAGTCCTGGACAATTTGTTTATTGAACATCAGCAAAAAGAATAAACGCAAAAGCTGTTGGGGAACGTTGCAGAAAATTAAATTTTTTCCTACGGTTTCACCAAGATCCATCCATGAGTTCATCTAAGCAACGAGTGATAGGAGTGCATCTACATACCCTTGTAGATCGCGAGCGGAAGCGTTCAAGAGAACGGGGATGATTGAGTCGTACTCGCCGTGATCCAAATCACCGATGACCAAGTGCCGAACCGACAGCACCTCCGCGTTCAACACACGTACGGAGCGGATGACGTCTCCTCCTTCTTGGTCCAGCAAGGGGGAAGGAGAGGTTAAGGAAGAAGGCTCCAGCAGCAGCGCGACGGCGTGGTGGTGGTGGAGAGGCAGTACTCCTGCAGGGCTTCGCCAAGCTCTTAACGGAGGAGGAGAGGTGTTGGGGAGGGGAGGGGCTGAGCCTTGGATGTTGTGCGCAGCCCTCACCTCGCCCCTCTATTTATAGGGGAAGGGGAAAGGGGGCCGGCCCCCTCTAGATGAGATCTAGAGGGGGGCGGCGGCCAAGGGAGGGGGCTTGCCCCCCAAGTAAGGGGGGCGCCCCCACTAGGGTTTCCCCCCCCCCAACCCTAGGCGCATGGGCCCAAGGAGGGGTGTGCCCAGCCCTCCAGGGGCTGGTTCCCTGCCCACTACGGCCCATGAGGCCCCCCGAGAGAGGTGGCCCCTCCCGGTGGACCCGGAACCCCTCCGGTGGCCCCGGTACAATACCGATATGCCCCCAAAACTTTCCGGTGACCGTATGACAACTTCCCATATATAAATCTTCACCTCCGGACCATTCCGGAACTCCTCGTGACGTCCGGGATCTCATTCGGGACTCCGAACAACATTCAGTACTCACATACAAGTCTTCCTAATAACCCTAGCGTCACCGAACCTTAAGTGTGTAGACCCTACGGGTTCGGGAGACACGCAGACATGACCGAGACGGCTCTCCAATCAATAACCAACAGTGGGATCTGGATACCCATGTTGGCTCCCACATGCTCCTTGATGATCTTATCGGATGAACCACGATGTCGAGGATTCAATCAACCCCGTATACAATTCCCTTTGTCAATCGGTACGTTACTTGCCCAGGACTCGATCGTCGGTATCCCAATGCCTCGTTCAGTCTCGTTACCGGCAAGTCACTTTACTCGTACCGCAATGCATGATCCCGTGACCAAACACTTGGTCACTTTGAGCTCATAATGATGATGCATTACCGAGTGGGCCCAGAGATACCTCTCCGTCATACGGAGTGACAAATCCCAGTCTCGATCCGTGTCAACCCAACAGACACTTTCGGAGATACCTGTAGTGCACCTTTATAGTCACCCAGTTACGTTGTGACGTTTGGTACACCCAAAGCACTCATACGGTATCCGGGAGTTATACGATCTCATGGTCTAAGGAAAAGATACTTGACATTGGAAAAGCTCTAGAAAAATGAACTACACGATCTTGTGCTATGCTTAGGATTGGGTCTTGTCCATCACATCATTCTCCTGATGTGATCCCGTTATCAATGACATCTAATGTCCATAGTCAGGAAACCATGACTATCTGTTGATCAACGAGCTAGTCAACTAGAGGCTCACTAGGGACATATTGTGGTCTATGTATTCACACATGTATTACGATTTTCGGATAATACAATTATAGCATGAATAAAGACAATCATCATGAACAAGGAAATATAATAATAATCCTTTTATTATTGCCTCTAGGGCATATTTCCAACACTCTCCCACTTGCACTAGAGTCAATAATCTAGTTACATTGTGATGAATCGAACACCCATAGAGTTCTGGTGTTGATCATGTTTTGCTCGTGAAAGAGGTTTAGTCAACGGATCTGCGACATTCAGATCCGTATGTACTTTGCAAATATCTATGTCTCCATCTTGAACATTTTCACGGATGGAGTTGAAACGACGCTTGATGTGCCTGGTCTTCTTGTGAAACCTGGGCTCCTTGGCAAGGGAAATAGCTCCAGTGTTGTCACAGAAGAGTTTGATCGGCCCCGACGCATTGGGTATGACTCCTAGGTCGGTGATGAACTCCTTCACCCAAATTGCTTCATGCGCCGCCTCCGAGGCTCTCCATGTACTCCGTTTCACATGTAGATCCCGCCACGACGCTCTGCTTGCAGCTGCACCAGCTTACTGCTCCACCATTCAACATATACACGTATCCGGTTTGTGACTTAGAGTCATCCAGATCTGTGTCGAAGCTAGCGTCGATGTAACCCTTTATGACGAGCTCTTCGTCACCTCCATAAATGAGAAACATGTCCTTTGTCCTTTTCAGGTACTTCAGGATATTCTTGACCGCTGTCCAGTGTTCCTTGCCGGGATTACTTTGGTACCTTCCTACCAAACTTACGGCAAGGTTTACATCAGGTCTGGTACACAGCATGGCATACATAATAGATCCTATGGCTGAAGCATAGGGGATGACACTCATCTCTTCTTTATCTTTTGCCGTCATTGGGCATTGAGCCGAGCTCAATCTCACACCTTGCAATACAGGCAAGAAACCTTTCTAGGACTGATCCATTTTGAACTTCTTCAAAATCTTATCAAGGTATATGCTTTGTGAAAGACCTATGAGGCGTCTCGATCTATCCCTATAGATCTTGATGCCTAATATGTAAGCAGCTTCTCCAAGGTCCTTCATTGAAAAACACTTATTCAAGTAGGCCTTAATGCTGTCCAAAAGTTCTATATCATTTCCCATCAAGAGTATGTCATCTACATATAATATGAGAAATGCTACAGAGCTCCCACTCACTTTCTTGTAAACGCAGGCTTCTCCATAAGTCTGCATAAACCCAAACGCTTTGATCATCTCATCAAAGCGAATGTTCCAACTCCGAGATGCTTGCACCAGCCCATAAATGGATCGCTGGAGCTTGCATACTTTGTTAGCATTCTTAGGATCGACAAAACCTTCCGGCTGCATCATATACAGTCCTTCCTTAAGATGTCCGTTAAGGAATGCCGTTTTGACGTCCATCTGCCATATCTCATAATCATAGTATGCGGCAATTGCTAACATGATTCAGACGGACTTCAGCTTCGCTACAGGAGAGAATGTCTCATCGTAGTTAACCCCTTGAACTTGTCGATAACCCTTAGCGACAAGTCGAGCTTTATAGATGGTAACATTACCATCCGCGTCCATCTTATTCTTAAAGATCCATTTGTTTTCTATCGCTCGCCGATCATCAGACAAGTCTGTCAAAGTCCATACTTTGTTTTCATACATGGATTCTATCTCGGATTGCATGGCTTCAAGCCATTTGTTGGAATCTGGGCCCGCCATCGCTTCTTCATAGTTCGAAGGTTCACCGTTGTCTAACAACATGATTTCCAAGACAGGGTTGCCATACCACTCTGGTGCGGAACGTGTCCTTGTGGACCTACGAAGTTCAGTAGCAACTTGATCCGAAGTACCTTGATCATCATCACTAATTTCCTCTCCAGTTGGTGTAGGCACTACATGAACATTTTCCTGGGCAGCACTACTTTACGGTTCAAGAGGTAGTACTTGATCGAGTTCTACTTTCCTCCCACTTACTTCTTTCGAGAGAAACTCTTTTTCCAGAAAGGATCCGTTCTTAGCAACAAAGATCTTGCCCTCGGATCTTAAGTAGAAGGTATACCCAATGGTTTCCTTAGGGTATCCTATGAAGATGCATTTTTCCGACTTGGGTTTGAGCTTTTCAGGTTGAAGTTTCTTGACATAAGCGTCGCATCCCCAAACTTTTAGAAACGACAGCTTAGGTTTCTTCCCAAACCATAATTCATACGGTGTCGTCTCAACGGTTTTAGACGGAGCCCTATTTAAAGTGAATGTAGCTGTCTCTAGAGCGTATCCCCAAAATGATAGCGGTAAATCAGTAAGAGACATCATAGACCGCACCATATCCAATAGAGTGCGATTACGATGTTCGGACACACCGTTATGCTGACGTGTTCCAGGCGGTGTGAGTTGTGAAACGATTCCACATTTCCTTAAGTGCGTACCAAATTCATGACTTAAATATTCTCCTCCACGATCTGATCGTAGGAACTTTATCTTTCGGTCACGTTGATTCTCTACCTCATTCTGAAATTCCTTGAACTTTTCAAAGGTCTCAGACTTCTGTTTCATTAAGTAGACATACCCATATCTACTCAAGTCATTAGTGAGAGTGAGAACATAACGATATCCTCCGCGAGCCTCAACGTTCATTGGACCGCACACATCAGTATGTATGATTTCCAACAAGTTGGTTGCTTGCTCCATTATTCCGGAGAACGGAGTCTTGGTTATCTTGCCCATGAGGCATGGCTTGCATGTGTCAAACGATTCATAATCTAGAGACTCTAAAACTCCATCAACATGGAGCTTCTTCATGCGCTTGACACCAATGTGACCAAGGCAGCAGTGCCACAAGTATGTGGGACTATTGTTATCAACTTTACATCTTTTGGTATTCACACTATGAATATGTGTAACATTACGCTCGAGATTCATTAAGAATAAACCATTGACCATCGGGGCATGACCATAAAACATATCTCTCATATAAATAGAACAACCATTATTCTTGGATTTAAATGAGTAGCCATCTCGTATCAAACGAGATCCAGATACAATGTTCATGCTCAAACTTGGCACTAAATAACAATTATTGAGGTTTAAAACTAATCCCGTAGGTAAATGTAGAGGTAGCGCGCCGACGATGATCACATCGACCTTGGAACCATTCCCGTTGCGCATCGTCACCTCGTCCTTCACCAGTCTCTGCTTATTCCGCAGCTCCTGCTGTGAGTTACAAATATGAGCAACGACACCGGTATCAAATACCCAGGAGTTACTATGAGTACTGGTAAGGTACACATGAATTACATGTATATCACATATACCTTTAGTGTTGTCGGCCTTCTTGTCTGCTAAGTATTTGGGGTAGTTCCGCTTCCAGTTACCCTTCCCTTTGCAATAAAAGCACTCAGTCTCAGGCTTGGGTCCATTCTTTGACTTCTTCCCGGCAACTGGCTTACCGGGCGCGGCAACATCCTTGTCGTCCTTCTTGAAGTTCTTCTTACCCTTGCCCTTCTTGAACTTGGTGGTTTTATTGACCATCAACACTTGATGTTCTTTCTTGATTTCTACCTCTGCTGACTTTAGCATTGAAAATACTTCAGGAATAGTTTTCACCATCCCCTGCATATTGTAGTTCATCACAAAGCTCTTGTAGCTCGGTGGGAGCGACTGAAGGATTCTGTCAATGACCGCCTCGTCCTGGAGGTTAATGTCCAGCTGGGACAGGCGGTTGTGCAACCCAGACATTTTGAGTATGTGCTCACTGACAGAACTATTTTCCTCCATCTTACAACTGTAGAACTTGTCGGAGACTTCATATCTCTCGACCCGGGCATGAGCTTGGAAAACCATTTTCAGCTCCTCGAACATCTCATATGCTCCTTGTTGCTCAAAACGCTTTTGGAGCCCCGGTTCTAAGCACTAAAGCAAGCCACACTGAATGAGGGAGTAATCATCAGCACGTGACTGCCAAGCGTTCATAACGTCTTGGTTCTCTGGGATGGGTGGTTCACCTAGCGGTCCATCTAGGACATATGTTTTCTTGGCAGCTATGAGGATGATCCTCAGGTTCCGGACCCAGTCCGTATAGTTGCTGCCATCATCTTTCAGCTTGGTTTTCTCTAGGAACGCGTTGAAGTTCATGTTGACATGAGCGTTGGCCATTTGATCTACAAGACATATTTGCAAAGGTTTTAGACTAAAGTTCATGATAATTAAGTTCATCTAATCAAATTATTTAATGAACTCCCACTCAGATTAGACATCCCTCTAGTCATCTAAGTGTTACACGATCCGAGTCGACTAGGCCGTGTCCGATCATCACGTGAGACAGACTAGTCATCATCGGTGAACATCTCCATGTTTATCGTATCTTCCATATGACTCATGTTCGACCTTTCGGTCTCTGTATTCCGAGGCCATGTCTGTACATGCTAGGCTCGTCAAGTTAACCCTAAGTGTTTTTGCATGTGTAAAACAGTCTTACACCCGTTGTATGTGAACGTAAGAATCTATCACACCCGATCATCACGTGGTGCTTCAAAACGACGAACTTTAGCAACGACGCATAGTTAGGGGAGAACACTTTCTCGAAATTGTTATAAGGGATCATCTTATTTACTACCGTCGTTCTAAGTAAACAAGATGCATAAACATAATAAACATCACATGCAATTATATAGTAGTGACATGATATGGCCAATATCATATAGCTCCTTTGATCTCCATCTTCGGGGCTCCATGATCATCTTCGTCCCCGGCATGACACCATGATCTCCATCATCATGATCTCCATCACCGTGTCTCCATGAAGTTGCTCGCCAACTATTACTTCTACTACTATGGCTAACGTTTTAGCAATAAAGTAAAGTAATTACATGGCGTTAAATTATTGACACGTAGGTCATACAATAATTAAGACAACTCCTATGGCTCCTGCCGGTTGTCATACTCATCGACATGAAAGTCGTGATTCCTATTACAAGAACATGATCTCATACATCACAATATATCATTCATCATTCATCACAACTTTTGGCCATATCACATCACAAGGCAATTGCTGCAAAAACAAGTTAGACGTCCTCTAATTGTTGTTGCATCTTTTACGTGGCTGCAATAGGGTTCTAGCAAGAACGTTTTCTTACCTACGAAAAAGCCACAACGTGATTTGTCAACTTCTATTTACCCTTCATAAGGACCCTTTTCATCTAATCCGCTCCAACTAAAGTGGGAGAGACAGACACCCGCTAGCCACCTTATGCAACTAGTGCATGTCAGTCGGTGGAACCTGTCTCACGTAAGCGTACGTGTAAGGTCGGTCCGGGCCACTTCATCCCACAATACCGCTGAAGCAAAATAAGACTAGTAGCGGCAAGAAAGTTGACAACATCTACACCCACAACAAATTTGTGTTCTACTCGTGCAATAGAGAACTACGCATAGACCTAGCTCATGATGCCACTGTTGGGGAACGTTGCAGAAAATTAAAAAATTTCCTACGGTTTCACCAAGATCCATCTATGAGTTCACCTAAGCAACGAGTGATAGGAGTGCATCTACATACCCTTGTAGATCGCGAGCGGAAGCGTTCAAGAGAACGGGGATGATGGACTCGTACTCGCCGTGATCCAAATAACCGATGACCAAGTGCCGAACGGACAGCACCTCCGCGTTCAACACACGTATGGAGCGGACGACGTCTCCTCCTTCTTGATCCAGCAAGGGGGAAGGAGAGGTTGAGGAAGAAGGCTCCAGCAGCAGCACGACGGCGTGGTGGTGGTAGAGAGGCAATACTCCGGCAGGGCTTCGCCAAGCTCTTAACGGAGGAGGAGAGGTGTTCGGGAGGGGAGGGGCTGCGCCTTGGATGTTATGTGCAGCCCTCCCCTCGCCCCTCTATTTATAGGGGAAGGGGAAAGGGGGCCGGCCCCCTCTAGATGAGATCTAGAGGGGGGGCGGCGGCCAAGGGAGGGGGTTTGCCCCCCAATCAAGGGGGGCACCCCACTAGGGTTTCCCCCCAACCCTAAGTGCATGGGCCCAAGGGAGGGGCGCCCAGCCCTCCAGTGGCTGGTTCCCTACCCACTACGGCCCATGAGGCCCTCCGAGAGAGGTGGCCCCTCCCAGTGGACCCCCGGAACCCCTCTGGTGGCCCCGGTACAATACCGATATGCCCCCGAAACTTTCCGGTGACCGTATGACAACTTCCCATATATAAATCTTCACCTCCAGACCATTCTGGAACAACTCGTGATGTCCGAGATCTCATTCGGGACTCCGAACAACATTCCGTACTCACATACAAGTCTTCCTAATAACCCTAGTGTCAGCGAACCTTAAGTGTGTAGACCCTACGGGTTCGGGAGACACGCAGACCTGACCGAGACGGCTCTCCGATCAATAACCAACATCGGGATTTGGATACCCATGTTGGCTCCCACATGCTCCTCGATGATCTCATCAGATGAACCACAATGTCGAGGATTCAATCAACCCCGTATAAAATTCCCTTTGTCAATCGGTACGTTACTTGCCCGGGACTCGATCGTCGGTATCCCAATACCTCGTTCAGTCTCGTTACCGGCAAGTCACTTTACTCGTACCGCAATGCATGATCCCGTGACCAAACACTTGGTCACTTTGAGCTCATAATGATGATGCATTACCGAGTGGGCCCAGAGATACCTCTCCATCATACGGAGTGACAAATCCCAGTCTCGATCCATGTCAACCCAACAGACACTTTCGGAGATACCTGTAGTGCACCTTTATAGTCACCCAGTTACGTTGTGACGTTTGGTACACCCAAAGCACTCATACGGTATTCGGGAGTTACACGATCTCATGGTCTAAGGAAAAGATACTTGACATTGGAAAAGCTCTAGCAAAACAAACTACACGATCTTGTGCTATGCTTAGGATTGGGTCTTGTCCATCACATCATTCTCCTAATAATGTGATCCCGTTATCAATGACATCTAATGTCCATAGTCAGGAAACCATGACTATCTGTTGATCAACGAGCTAGTCAACTAGAGGCTCACTAGGGACATATTGTGGTCTATGTATTCACACGTGTATTACGATTTCCGGATAATACAATTATAGCAGGAATAAAGACAATTGTCATGAACAAGGAAATATAATAATAATCCTTTTATTATTGCCTCTAGGGAATATTTCCAACAAAAGCACGTTTCTATGATTTATCATAACTATATTCGTGCGTGCATAGTTTCTATTTTTCAGCAGAATCAAATCAACTATCATCGTAGGTTATCCTATAGGTTCTACTTGGCACAAACACTAATTAAAACATAAAACCACATCCAAACAGAAGGTAGATGGATTATTTATTGAATAACAGCAAGGAAAAATACTGGGTTGTCTCCCAACAAGCGCTTTTCTTTAAAGCCTTTTAGCTAGGCATTGATAATTTTAATGGTGCTCACATGAAAGACAAGAATTGAAGCATAAAGAGAGCATCATGAAACATGTGACAAACACATCTAAGTCTAACATACTTCCTATGCATAGGCATATTATAAGCGAACAAATTATCATGGCAAGAAAAAGCTAGCATATGCAAGGAAGAACAAAGAGATGATAGCAATCTCAACAAGAAGAGGGGTAATTTAGTAACATGAAAATTCCTACAACCATATTTTCCTCTCTCATAATAATTACATGTAGGATCATAAGCAAATTAAACAAAATAGCTATCACATAACATATTCTCAACACGATCCACATGCATACAAAGTTGACACACTTCCAAGATAGTGGGATTAACTAAAGTCATGACCTCTCCAAACCCACTTTTATCAAAAATATCATAAGATTCAACATACTCCAAATATGTGGGATCTAAAATTGACACTCTTCCAAACCCACTTTCAATATTATTGCAAACACTATTGTCAATCTCATATTCATCATGGGGCTTAAATAAAATTTCAAGATCATAAGAAGAATTACCCCAATCATGATCATTGCGACAAGTAGTAGACATAGCAAAACTAGAATCCCCAAGCTTAGGGTTTTGCATATTATTAGCACAATTGTCATCAAGAGAACTTATAGTAAAATCATTGCAATCATGCTTTTTATTCAAAGAGTTATCGTGAATCTCTTCATAAAGTACTTCAGCACAATTTCTAGATTCACGAATTTCAAGCAAAACATCATAAAGATAATCTAGTGCACAAAACTCACTAGCAATTGGTTCATCATAATTGGATCTCTTAAAAAGATTGGCAAGCGGATGAGGATCCGTAAACTTTTAGCAAGCAAAGATGCAAGCAAAAAGAAAGTACAAGCAAACATAAGACCGAATGGAAGAAGGGCGAATAAAATGGCAAGGGTGAAGTGGGGGAGAGGAAAATGGCAAATAATGTAATGCGAGAGATAGGGATTGCGATGGGTACTTGGTATGGTTGACTTGCTTGCGTGAGCCTCCCCGGCAACGGCGCCAGAAATTCTTCTTGCTACCTCTTGAGCACTGCGTTGGTTTTCCCCGAAGAGGAGAGGATGATGCAGCAAAGTAGCGTAAGTATTTCCCTCAATTTTTGAGAACCAAGGTATCAATCCAGTAGGAGACCACGCACAAGTCCCTCGTACCTACACAAAACGATAGCAACTCGCAACCAACGCTTAGGGGTTGTCAATCCCTTCACGGTCACTTACGAGAGTGAGATCTGATAGAGATAATATTTTTGGTATTTTTGATAGATAGATGCAAAGTAAAAAGTAAAAGGCAAAGTAAAAACAAAGCAAGTAAATAAAGTGATAGAGATTGATATGATGAGAATAGACCCGGGGGCCATAGGTTTCAGTAGTGGGTTCTCTCAAGAGCATAGATTTTCTACGGTGGGTGAACAAATTACTGTTGAGCAATGGACAGAATTGAGCATAGTTATGAGTATATCTAGGCAATGATCATGTATATAGGCATCACGTCCAAAACAAGTAGATCGAAACGATTCTGCATCTACTACTATTACTCCACTCATCGACCGCTATCCAGCATGCATCTAGAGTATTAAGTAAAACAGAGCAACGCCTTAAGCAAGATGACATGATGTAGAGGGATAAATTCATGCAATATGATAAAAAAAACATCTTGTTATCCTCGATGGCAACAATACAATACGTGCCTTGAAACCCTTTCTGTCACTGGGTAAGGACACCGCAAGATTGAACCCAAAGCTAAGCACTTCTCCCATTGCAAGAACTACCAATCTAGTTGGACAAACCAAAAAGGATAATTCAAAGAGACTTGCAAAGATAACTCAATCATACATAAAAGAATTCAGAGAAGAATCAAATATTTTCCATAGATAATACTGGATCATAAACCCACAATTCATCGATCTCAACAAACACACCACAAAAAGAAGATTACATCAAATAGATCTCCACGAGAGAGGGGGAGAACATTGTATTGAGATCCAAAAAGAGAGAAGAACCCATTTAGCTACTAGCTATGGACCCGAAGGTCTGAAGTAAACTACTCACACTTCATCGGAGGGGCTATGGTGATGATGTAGAAGCCCTCCGTGGTGGATGCCCCCTCCGGCGGAGCTCCGGAACATGCCCCAAGATGGGATCTCATGGATACAGAAGGTTGCGGCGGTGGAATTAGGTTTTTGGCTCCTGTTCTGATTGTTTGGGGATACGTAGGTATATATAGGAGGAAGGAGTACGTCGGTGGAGCATCGAGGGGCCCACAAGTTAGGGGGGCGCTCCCAGGGGGCGCGCCCTCCACCCTCGTGACCACCTCATGGCTTTCTTGACGGAGGGTCCAAGTCTCCTGGATCTTATCTGATGAGAAAATCACGTTCCCGAAGGTTTCATTCCATTTGGACTCCGTTTGATATTCTCTTTCTTCGAAACACTGAAAAAGGCAAAAAACAGCAATTCTGGGCTGGGCCTCCGGTTAATAGGTTAGTCCCAAAAATAATATAAAAGTGGAAAATAAAGCCCAATATAGTACAAAACAGTAGATAAAGTAGCATGGAGCAATCAAAAATTATAGATACTTTGGAGACGTATCAGGTATATATGATTATTATGATGTGGAATGAATAGAAGAATTTGTTGCTTTTAAGGGTGCTTATGAAATTGAATCTTTGTTTTTAAAGTATGAAGCTTTTGATGATGATGTTTATAGAGCTGAAAATTTTGCCATCCAATATTTTTAAAGTATGAAGCTTTTGATGATGTTTTTATAGACCTGAAAACATTGCTATGATAATTGTAAATATAATCCTGATATTGATGTATTTATTGAGAAAATCTCCGCTGTCCAAGAAGAGATTAATATTTTGCAGGAGTCTATGGAAGAAGGAATTGATGAAATTGTGAGCTCATTGGATGAAAAAGATGATGAGGAGAGCGAAGAACTAAAGGAGGAAGAGCGGATTAGCTACCCGTGCCCACCTTCTAATGAGAGTAACTCTTCAACTCATACATTGTTTAATGTCCCTTTGTTCTTACTGAAGGATGAATGCTATGATAATTGCTATGATCTTGTTGATTCGTTTGAAATATCCCTTTTTGATGATGCTTGCTATGCTTGTGGCCAAGATGCAAATATGAATTATGCTATTGGAGATGAGCTTGCAATAGTTCCTTATGTCAAGAATGAAATTATTGCTATTGCACCCACACATGATAGTCCTATTATATTTTTGAATTCTCCAAACTACACTATATCGGAGAAGTTTGCTCTTATTAAGGATTATATTGATGGGTTGCCTTTTACCATTGCACGTGATAATTTTGATGAATATAATATGCATGTGCTTCCTACTCCTACTTGCAATTATTATGAGAGAGGCAATACATCTCCACCTCTCTATGTTTCCAACATGATAAAATTGCAAGAAACTACTTATGCTATGTATTGGCCTTTACTTGATGTGCATGACTTGTTCTTGTATGACATGTCGATGCATTGGAAGAGAGTTAGACTCCATCATTGCATGATATATGTTGCTTTGTGCTCACTACTAAATGCCAAATCATTGTTAATAAAAATTGGCTTTGATATACCTTGGGATCCGGGTGGATTCATTACTTGAGCACTTCATGCCTAGCTTAATGGCTTTAAAGAAAGTGCTGACAGGGAGACAACCCAACAGTTTTAGAGAGTCTTTTATTTCAGTTGAGTTTTGTGTGGATGAAGTGTTCGAAGATCGAGGAGGTCTCGATATGAGGAGAAGGAGGAGAGGCAAGAGCTCAAGCTTGGGAATGCCCAAGGAACCCCAAGTAAATGTTCAATGAGACTCAAGCGTCTAAGCTTGGGGATGCCCCAGAAGGCATCCCATCTTTCTTCAACAAGTATCGGTATGTTTTCGAATTCATTTCGTTCATGTGATATGTGCAAATCTTGGAGCGTATTTTGCATTTAGTTTTCGTTTTTCTTTTGGGCACCATGCTGGTATGAGATAGTCCATGGTTGATTTATAGAATTCTCATTGCACTTCACTTATACCTTTTGAGTATGGCTTTATAGAGTGCTTCATGTTCTTCACTTATATCATTTGAAGTGTCGATTGCATGTTTCTCTTCACATAGAAAACCAATGTTCATAGAATGCTCTTTTGCTACACTTATATTTGTTAGAGGATGATCTTTTGTTAAAAAAATTGAACTCTCATGCTTCACTTATATCTATTTAGAGAGACAATGGAATTGGTGAATTGCATGGTTAGGCACAAAATCTTACATAAAACTTATGGATCACTGAATATGATATGTTTGATTCCTTGCAATAGTTTTACGATATAGAGATGGAATATGTGGGAGGTACTAGTGAACGGTGTGGTTAGTAAGAATATTGGTGTTAAGGTTTGTGATTCTCGAAGCATACTCGTATAGTCTCTTGTTATGCTATGAAAGTTGGAGCACAATTTATCCTTGATTGTCTATCTTTGTGTGAAGGTTGGGGGCACGCGATGGTTAACTCCTACCAACCTACCCCCTAGGGGCATCCGTAGTATTAGTTTGCTTTGAGGGCTAATAAACTTTTCCAATAAGTATATGAGTTCTTTATGACTAATGTGAGTCCATGGATTATACGCACTCTTACCTTTCCGCAATTTGCTAGCCTCTATGGTACCATGCATTGCCCTTTCTCACCTCGAGACGTGGTGCAAACTTCGCCGGTGCATCCAAACCCCGTGATATGATACACTCTATCACACATAAGCCTTATTATATCTTCCTCAAAACAGCCACCATACCTACCTATTATGGCTTTTCCATGGCCATTCCGAGATATATTACCATGCAACTTCCACCGCTTCCGTTTTGATGACTTGAGAATTCATTGTCATATTACTTTGCATGATCATATAGCTAACATAGTAGTTGTGGCTCAGCCATCGTGCATCATTTTTTATACATGTTATGCTAGATGATTGCACATCCTGGTATACTGCCATAGGCATTAAATAGAGTCATATTTTGTTATAGGTATCGAGTTGTAACTTTTATTCCTTTTGAGTTATAAGTAAATAGAAGTGTGATGATCATCATTTTTAGAGTAGTGGCCCAGTGAGGAAAGGATGATGCAGACTATGATTCCCCCACAAGTTAGGATGAGACTTCGGACAATGAGAGAAAAAAGAAAAAAAGAAAAAAAGAAAAAAAGAAAGAAAAAAATAAACAAAGATAGAAGGGGTATTGTTAGTATCCTTTACCACACTTGTGCTTCAAAGTAGCACCATGTTTTTCATATGGAGAGTCTCATATGTTTTCACTTTCATATACTAGTGGGAATATTTCATTATAGGATTAGATGCACACCCACTTAGTTTTCATATGGAGCTTTCATACACTTATAGCTCTTAGTGCATTCATTCCATGGTAATCCCTACTCCTCACATTGATATCAATTGATGGGCATCTCCATAGCCCGTTGGTTATCCACATCGATGTGAGACTTTCTTACTTTATTTGTCTTCTTTATATTTACCCCTATCATCACACTCTACTCCACCCGTAGTGCTATATCCATGGCTTGCGCTCATGTATTGCATGAGGTTTGAAAAAGCTGAAGCGAGTTAATAAGTATGAACCAATTGCTTTTCTAACACCGGGATAGTACATTATTTATACTTTGTGTTAGGAAGATAGAGCATGACAAGACTATATGATTTTGTAGGGATAGCTTTCTTTAGCATTGATATTCTGAAAGACGTGATTGTTTATTGGGATGCCTGAGTATTGATGTCTTTATGTCAAGTTATTGACTATTGCTTTGAATCACTTATGTCTTAATAATCATGCCATGACTAGATATATGATCAAGTTTATGCTAGGTAGCATTCCACATCAAAAAATATCTTTTTTATTATTTACCTACTCGAGGACAAGCAGAAATTAAGCTTTGGGATGTTGATACGTCTTTGTCGTACCTATAATTTTTTATTGTTTCATGCCCATATTATTCAACTTTAACATACTTTTGGCAACTTTTTATATGATTTATTTGGACTAACTTACTTATTCAGTGCCTAGTGCCAGTTCATGTTTGTTGCATGTTTTTTGTATCGCCGAAAACCCATATCTAACCAAGTCCAAATGCAATAAAATTTCACAAAAAATTATTTTGGAATATTTGTGATTTTTGGGAGTTGGAATCACCACGAACGGAGGCCCACACAGACCATGAGACACCAGGGCGCGCCCTAGGCCCCTGGCGCGTGGTGGTGGGTTGTGCTCACCTCGTACGTCGGTTGGAGCCCTACTTCGGGTGCAAGGAAGCTTATATCAGGAAAAAATCATGTAAAAAGATTAGCGCAATCGGAGTTACAGATCTTCGGGAATATAAGAAACGATTTTTGGCCAGATCTGGGGAGCACGAAACAGAAGAGAACAGAGAGGGGGATACAATCTCGGAGGGGATCCTTCCCCTCCGCCGCCATGGAGGCCATGGACCAGAGGGGGAACTCTCCTCCCATCTAGGGGGGAGGCTGAGGGAGTCCTGGATTAGGGGGTATCCGGACAGCCGGACTATATACTTTGGCCGGACTGTTGGACCGTGAAGACACAAGACTCAAGACTTCGTCGCGTGTCCGGATGGGACTGTCCTTTGCGTGGAAGACAAGTTTGGCGATCCGGAAATTATATTTCCTTCTTTGTAACCGACTCCATGTAAACCCTAGCACTCTCCGGTGTCTATATAAACCGAAGGGTTTAGTCCTTACAGATAGAATCATAATCATCATAGGCTAGCTTCTAGGGTATAGCCTTTCGTGGTAGATCAACTCTTGTAATACTCATATCATCAATATCAATCAAGGAGGAAGTAGGGTTTTACCTCCATTAATAGGGCCCGAACCTGGGTAAAACATCGTGTCCCTTTCCTCCTGTTACCATTAGCTTTAGACGCACAGATCGGGACCCCCTACCCGAGATCCGCCGGTTTTGACACCAACATTGGTGCTTTCATTCAGAGTTCCTCTGCGTCGTCGCTGCAAGGCTTGATGGCTCCTTCAATCATCAACAACAACATGGTCCAGGATGAGACTTTTCTCCCCAGACAGATCTTCGTGTTCGGCGGCTTCGCACTGCGGGCCAATTCGCTTGGCCATCTATAGCAGATCGACATCTACGCCCCTGGCCATCAGGTCAGATTCGGAAACTCGAAGTACACGACCGATATCCGTGAGACTTGATCTTCGACGTATTCGGGCCTACGCCAGGAGCGCTGAACAGTCACGACGAGCATGGCTTAGACCTGCTGTCTGACAATACTCGAGATATCGCACTTGCAGGAGCTCCGGACCTAAATCCGGGGCAAATCGCATCGTCCGAGGAAGGGTGGATGGAACCCGCCCCGGAGGCCGCACACCCATCGGTGGTACAGTCGAGCACCGGCTTCACCCCCAAGGAAGCCTGTGTCACCGGACCCCCGGATTCGTGTCTGGCTGTAGGTTCCAGTCCGCGCACCCCTGTGCCCGCCGAATCTGGATGGGCTCCGGTAATGGAGTTTACCTCTACGGATATCTTCCAGTACTCGCCCTTTGGCGACATGCTGAACTCATTAAAGTCTCTCTCTTTGTTAGGAGACTCTTGGCCAAACTATGTCTGGCTCAAGGGGGAAGAAGGTGACGAAGAAATCCGTTGCCCACCCACCACCCACATCATAGCCACTGTCGATGATGTATCAGACATGCTTGACTTCGACTCCGATGATACCGACGGTATGGATGTTGGCGCAGGAGACGATTCAGAATTGCCACCAATGGGGCACTGGACTGCCACCTCGTCATATGATATATACATGGTGGATACGCCTAAGGAGGATGACGGCGACAAACCGGAGGATAAAACTCCCGGACAAAAGCCAAAACAACGGCACAGACGCCGCTCCAAGTCCAGCAATAGTAAAAATAGCGATAATAGCGCTAGAAAGATTGACACCCTAGGAAACTCCAAGGGCAACAACAACCATATGGACCCAACAATGGAGCAGGATGAGCCAGGTCACGCCGAACACATCCCAGAGCAGATGCCCGATCACGATGATCCCGAGGGACGAACTCATCAAACCGCCCCGGGACAAGAGCACGGTCCGGACGACGATGCATTCATCATCCCGGAAACACGTTTGGAACGAGATAACCTCCACAGAAGGCTTATGGCCACTACAAGAAGTCTAAAGAAGCGGAAGCAAAGGCTTAAGGCCACACAGGAAACGCTCAATCGCAGATGGAATAAAGTGCTAGACACTGAAGAAAAGTACCACTACAAGAAATATGTCAACTAGTGACCTCCACTATTGGTCACTGAAAGGTCATCGTTTTCAATTTTTGACCTTTTTGTGACCAAAAACATAAGGTCAAAAGCTAGGGGTCGTTAATTGACTATAGCGACCTTCTCTGTGAGAAGGTCATAGACGTTTACGACCAAAACAGAAGGTCGTTGAACCCATGACCTTTTGTTTTGGTCACTAGCTGTTTGCCCAGGCCACGTCGGATCCGACGTGGCAATCTGACGTGGCAAAATTACGACCAATTCAAAAGGTCAAAAATTAGAATCGGCCCGGCCCAATTGGGTGTTTATATGGGCCGAGCCCATTAATTCAGCCAATTTAGTGTATTTTTTCTGTCAATTTTTGTTAGCTTCATGGGCCAAGCCCTACTATTCATCCCATCAACTTCTATGCATGTTTGGCCTTTCAATAATATAGGTACTATTTTGTGCAGCCCATTTTCTTGTTTACATTCAGCCTTTTTATACAGTCAAATAATAATTCAATCTTGGAGTTGGTCCAGTATACTTTTTAGCCCATTCACATATATGCAGCCCATATTCATACAAATGTTTCTCCTTTTCAATAAATTTTGCAAATAATTTCATAATTCATCACTAAATATGTTTACATCACAGGCCATAAAACCCTACAAAATAGTATCACATGTTCCTATACAAAACTATCAATCATACGTACAACAAAACAGAATACAAAAAATTTAGTTCAACGAAAATAAATTTTCTTCCTCTTTCATCTTCCAGAACACAACACCTGTCATTGAAAGGATCGACCATTAGAAGCATATAGAATACAAGGGAAACAATCAAAATAAAGAAATGAAAGGCACACACAATGAAAATTACGACAACATCAATATTTTTTATATTGCTATACAAACAGAAATGTAATATGATTACTTAGGACATATGGCATTATCAACAAGACAGCAAAATTTAGAGTGCCAGCCCAGGAAGAAGGCAAAGCATATTTTACAGTGCGAGCTCAGGATGCCACCATGCAAACTAAACGGAGGGCAAGAGAGCAGGACGCAACTCTACCTGGAAATGCTGCTAGCCAGCGACAGAAGTAAGTTGGTCGGAGCCAAAGAGGGGACTCCCAAAGAAGCCAAGCATGCCGACGAGGATGAGGTAACCGGTGATTGTCTCCTTGATCTTTCCCTCGAAGTTCTTCCGCTCCAGGTTGTCCTGCTGCAGCTCGTCCTACACCACCTAGAAACAAACAATTCAGATGAACAACTACATAGATCATACCTTGTTTGCTTATCTAGACCAGACACTACTACTATTTGTGAATATAGCAAATGTAAAAACAATGTAAATGGTGAACAACACTTGAGAATATATCAACAGATTAAGAGCATATTGTTTAGCATCACACAGATAGTAGCACAATGCTACATGAAACTATTAGGATAAAGTAGAGATTATACATTACATAGTCAGAGATGAAAGACCAAGCAAACTGTTCCGAAAAAGACAAGTTACAGAGCAATCACTTAACAAGTAGTACCAACATGAGTAAATCACATAAAGAAGTGCAATCTAATATCACAGCTGCCAAAACACCATATCAAGATTCTGTACAGACCGAAAAAGAGCATGCGCTGCAGGACATATAAATATACCATGAGCATTATTTCTACAAGTAAAATGCATATAAATATTACAAACATGCCACTGGGTACTAATCAGCCAGAGTAGTGTCATGGCTACCTGAGTTATCACCTAAACACAGCCTCAAAGAGGATGGCCAATGCTGCCTGCACTAGAGTCACCATGTTGCATGTAATTCCATCAAGACAAATACAATCAGCATCAGGATCAGAGGTTCAAAGCAAGAATAGTGAAGGCGTTTATGCTATAAACGACAAGGAAGATGATGCCAACTCTAAGAAGTAGGCATAGAGTAACAAAACAACTCCATTACACTTAAGCTGCTGCTACTTGCATACACTAAATGGAACCAGAAGTATGTCGACTACTAGACAGCCATGAATGATGCCCAGGAGTATTGATTTGGAAACAATCAAGACTCCAATACTGATAAATTTTGGAGTATTAATTCGAAGATGACCTATACTACAGTATAGTGCAGTTCATAAGAAGGAATGGAATCCATTTTCACAATCTGAGGAAGAATAAGAAGGAACCAAGCATATGAAGGAGTATTCAGTTTACTCATGTTGCTGCTACAGTACAATACTGCTGCTATAGTACAGTGCTCCAAGAATAATATGGAATGTGGACTAATCGGAATAATCTGGTCTAATGTAGACAAATGTGGACTACCCTACTCCAACATGCTACTCTAACTATCAAAACTACACCAAATTAATTGGGAACATCACTGATCATCACTGTCAAACTACTCCACCAAAGACAAGTACTGGCATGCTTTGTTGTACCTAGATTCACTATTTAGTTACAGGAAATACAACACAGTTCAAGAAATACTCATCAGTAATTTAACAGCTTGGAATTCCCAATTTAACAGCAGTAATAATCAATTTAGTTAATCAAAGATGCTACTCTAACTACTCCATTTTGCAAGATGCTACTATAACTATCCGTACTGTACAAGCAAGATGCTACTCTAACCAGATGCTCCAAGTTGATACTCCAAGATACTACAAGCAAGTTCATCCCACAAGAAGAGCATTCAGACAAGCATCTGTTCCACACACACTATTCATTCAAGCAAGCTGAACATAGGTCTTTCCATGGAGGAGAGAGCATAGACTCGATCACCGGCCTTGTGCCAAATCCCCCACGCCTTCCTGTGGGGCCTTCACAACAATGACCTGCAAGCAGAACACACCAAAAACGAAGATAAAATACAGCACAATAATCAAGGAAGAAATCTCAGAACAAACAAGTGTTCCATTTCCTTTTAAGATACGACTGAGCTTAGAGTAACATGATCACTGAAAATAGAAATTTGATGAGAGTAAACTTGTGACCACACACATAGTTCAATAAATACACAAGAAAGATGATTACCCGAGCACATACGAACCCAGAGAGAGCAAAGGTGGTGAAGCGGCCATCACAGAGGACATTCTCATCAATGTGACCAATGATGATCTGGACAGAGGCGTGGTCCTTGGCCGTGATGATCCTGTTGGTGGCCGAGCTGCAAGAAGCAGAAGAAAATGATTAGCACACATCCACCAGTGCAAAACACACACCATCAGACTAAAGAGGGTGTGCATAACACTTCCTGGGGACGTAGAGGTCCACCATGTCACCCACCTTGTTCTGCATGGTGGCGGCTGGTGGGGGAGTGGCACAGCAACAACGACTGCAAATGGCAGAAACAATTGTTGAGGCACAAACTAAGCACAAGAGGAAAGGTCATGGTTAGCCAGCCACAACCTTGTGTCCAAGAATCTAGCGACATCATTCAACAGAAATATTCTTATCAACCCTAACAAATGGCAGGAATCGATTGCTACTTAATTACGAAAATAATAACAGGATCTGGGTCGCAAACTCGCGATTAACCACGAATCCAGGAGCAAACTCGCGATTAACTCGTGGTTACAGGGATGAAAGTATGCAAAAGCATCACATACTAGGCTAGTAATAGATCCTGGCCAAGCACTTCTTTCTCGTTCTTAATTTTGTCTCTGCTTTTCGGTGTTGATTTTATCTGAAAGAAAGAACCAGAGTGGAAGAACACAAGTAATTTTGGGGGCGTGGGTGCGTGCGTACCAGGCGGCAAGGGTGGTGGCGGAGGAGGCGGCCCAGGCGGGCGAGGGCGCGTGCTTGATGTGGTAGGCGGCGCGGTTGGCGAAGATCTCGTCGAGCCGCTTGTTGATCTAGCAGACGCGCGCCGAGAGGTCGTGGCAGAGCACGACCTGCAGCACCGCGCAGCGCGGCCGCCAGTGGCGCTAGCTCCAGTGCCACCCGGAGCAGCACGCCCCCTTGTCGGGGAGCGGCGGGGCCGGGGCGCGGCGCCTCCGGCGCGGTGGAGGAAGTCGTCGAGCGCGGTGGAGGCAGCGTAGGGGAAGGGAAGGAGGAGGCGGACGGTGCAGGGGAGGGCAGGAAGGATCCGGTGCTGCACCTCCAGCCCGCGGATCCAAAGCTCGGTCGCCATGGTTGCGCCGCGGGCTAGGGTTTCGGGCGCTTGGGAAAGAAGGAGAAGGCGCGCGCGGTCTTCGGCGCACCGGCGGCGGTGGTGGTAGAGGCTTGGGGGCACCGGCAATGGTGGGGTAGAGGAGAGGGTGGGGGTCTCCGGTGGTCTCGGAGGAGGTGAGGGCGCGCACGGGCGACAGTGGGGCGTGCGGCGCAGGGGAGGGGAGAGAGGAAGGAGAAGAGAGGGAGGGGAGAAAGAAAGGAGGCGGGGGGGGGGGGGGGTGGATGGAAAAAGTCCACGAGCATCCTGAGAGCTAGGGTTTCGGCTTATGTGGGCTTGGGGTGAGGACTACCGTTGGATCCGCAATCATCCGACGGTGTTCCATGCATGATCCGCGTGAAGCGCCAACGGACCAATCAAAATGCAGTACACACGAACGATGTTATGACCTTTTGAATAGGTCGTAGTTGACTAAAAAATTGGTCGTAGTTGGCTAAAAATTCATTTTTAATTTTTCAAGTGCTCAAAATGAGTTTTTTTGTGAAGGGTCTACAATATATTTATTGCAAAATTGGACCAAATCAATTATTTAAAATACCAGGCCATATTTAATGCATAAATGACCAAATGGTTGGGTGTCAAAAGCTTTGGTCCATCTCTGGTGAAAAAGACAAATTTTCGCCGATCCAGCAGGAAGCGGGTCAAATTTGAACTGCAGCTGCCTCATAGTTTGCTATTTATTTTTTCCAAAAATCATTCCTAGGTAAATAAGTACCTATTTAATCAGAGAAACATCAAAAGTTTTCCAAGATTCAACCACTAGCTAGGAACGCTCAAGCCCGTCGTTTTGACCGCATTTTGAAACGGGCATAAAAAAATAAAAAAAATCAAAAAATTGGAAAACCTTCGCAATGTGTCATTATATGTGGCCAAGTTCCCAGGAAAAATAATAAACTTGTAATACGGCAATTATTTTAAAAAGGTGTTCTCAGAAACGAGCTATCACGTGTGGAGATCAATGGCTTTCAAGCCAAATGATCAATCTTATGGCCACATTCATGGCATAGTTTGCTTAAATGATCTCATATTGTGCACAAGGGTGCATATTGGAATGGCAAACAATGTTGCCTAAGGAAGTTTTCATTTTCTTTGGACGAAAAAACCATTTTCCATTTTTCGAGTGCCCAAAATGAGGTTTTTTGTGAAGGACCTCCCAAATAATTGTTGCAAAATTGAACCAAATCATTTTTCTAAAATACTAGGCCATATATAATGCACAATTGACAAAATGGTTGGGTGAAAAATGTTTTGATCCACCTCTGGTGAAAAAGACAAATTGCCATCGATTCAGCTGGAAACGGGTCAAATTTGAACTGTAGCTGCATCATAGTTTGCTCTTTATTTTTTCCAAAAATCATTTATAGGTACATAAGTATCTATTTAATCAGAGAAACACCAAAAAAATTCCAAGATTCAACCACTAGCTAGGAACGGTCAAGCCCGTCGTTTTGACCGCATTTTGAAACGGGCATAAAAAATTCAAAAAAATCAAAAAATTGGAAAACCTTCGCATTGTGTCATTATATGTGGCCAAGTTCCCAGGAAAAATAATAAACTTGTAATACGGCAATTATTTTAAAAAGGTGTTCTCAGAAACGAGCTATCACGTGTGGAGATCAATGGCTTTCAAGCCAAATGATCAATCTTATGGCCACATTCATGGCATAGTTTGCTTAAATGATCTCATATTGTGCACAAGGGTGCAAATTGGAATGGCAAACAATGTTTCCTAAGGAATTTTTCATTTTCTTTGGACGAAAAAACCATTTTCCATTTTTCGAGTGCCGAAAAGGAGGTTTTTTTGTGAAGGACCTCCCAAATAATTGTTGCAAAATTGGACCAAATCATTTTTATAAAATACTAGGCCATATTTAATGCACAATTGACCAAATGGTTGGTTGTAAAATGTTTTGATCCACCTCTGGTGAAAAAGACAAATTCCCGCCGATTCAGGTGGAAACGGGTCAAATTTGAACTGCAGATGCCTCATAGTTTGCTATTTATTTTTTCCAAAAATCATTTCTAGGTGCATAAGTATCTATTTAATCAGAGAAACATCAAAAGTTTTCCAAGATTCACCCACTAGCTAGGAACGGTCAAGCCCGCCGTTTTGACCGCGTTTTGAAACGGGCATAAATAATTCAAAAAAAATCTAAAAATTGGAAAACCTTCGCATTGTGTCATTATATGTTACCAAGTTTCCAGGAAAAATAATAAACTTGTAATACGGCCGCATTCATGGCTTTCAAGCCAAATGAGCTGTCATGCGTGAAGATTCATGGCTTTCAAGCCAAATGATCAATCCTATGGCCGCATTCATGGCATAGTTTGTTCAAATGATCTCATATTGTGCACCAGGGTACATCTTGGAATTCCAAACAGTGTTGCCTAAGGAAGTTTTCATTTTCTTTGCACGGAAATTTCATTTTTCATTTTCCGAGTGCCCAAAAGGAGGTTTTTTTGTGAAGGAACTACCAAATAATTGTTGCAGAAATGGACCAAATCAATTTTATAAAATACTAGGCCATATATAATGCACAATTGACAAAATGGTTGGGTGAAAAAAGTTTTGATCCACCTCTGGTGAAAAAGACAAATTGCCATCGATTCAGTTGGAAACGGGTCAAATTTGAACTGCAGCTGCCTCATAGTTTTCTCTTTATTTTTTCCAAAAATCATTTCTAGGTAAATAAGTATCTATTTAATCAGAAATACATGGTTTGATGGCGAGACATCGAGGTTTGGACGGTGGCCGAGGGCCCCAACTCTAGAGCGCGTAAGCTCGCATGCCCGCCGCGTGGTCACCGCGTGACCGTGGCATTGCCATGTGTTCTGGGCGGCCTAGGCATGTCTAGTGGGTTGGGTACTCCCCAGGTAGGTGCTAGGAAGAAAATCACAACATAAGATTCTCACGAGGAGACCGATCGATGCTCAAACATGAATTAGCAGCCAAGTGTTTGATTTGCGGTATGGAAAATGCACATGGCTAATGGGCGTGAGTTTTGGCTGAGGATGACCAGTTACTAAGAAGACCGTCTTCACAAATTTTCACCTCAAAAGGAGGAGCCTAGGTGGCACTTGCTTTACAAACTACCACACTGGACATAAATACGAATGTTGAAGCTGGGCTCAAAATAATGAATGGATTGAGCTGGCATTTGGTGGAGGATGGTTATTTGGGCATAATAAAGCACTGTAGAAAATGGATACCATTTGGACATGCCAAAGTGGTACTTCCTTCACAAAGTGTTGCTCTGATCAGAATAGGAAAATGAATATTTTTGAATTATTTTTGAACTAGGCAAGGAAGGTTTTTACATATTTGACGAAGATATGACCCAAAGAATTTATGTGATTTTTTTGGGAATTTTGGGAATAACAGAAATATAGGTTGCTTCACAACCTAGGGCAAAAACCGCCAGATGGACATGACACATAGGCAAAACTGATGAGATGGCGCCTAGTCATCACAACCCACCACAATCTACAAGGCTATGACCATCTATATTGGTCATTAACGACTAGAAATAAGGCAACGGACTAGCACTGTTTGCTTTGTGACCTTTTCGTGTAAGGAAATTACGACCTTTCTGACTAAAATGGTCGCAATGGTTTAGGGTTTGGAGCCCCTCGAACAGCTTTTGACCAATTGGTCTGAAATGGTCATAGATCTATGACCAATTCTTCCAGGGTCACTGACAAAAGGTCACTAGTTGACATATTTCTTGTAGTGTACAGCAACGATTGCCACACAAAGAGCTATCCAAAACGCAAGCTGCTACCAGAATTCGACGATGAGGCCGTTCCACCGAAGAACAATACAGCCAGGAGGCCGAACAAACCACTTCGTAACCGCAATAGAGCAGCTACCGACGGCGCACACAATTTACGTGAGCTCCTGGATAAAAAGGCCGGCGCGGTCAGGTCCATCTATGGATCTAAAGGACATGCCCCGACGCAGGACTATGGTCACCAAAATGATCAGACTGATCGGATACCAGTTCGGAATCAGCACCAGACACAACAATAGCCGACGGCATGCCACAACATGTCCAGATACAGAGGGGCTACTCACCCCCTGTGCTTCACCGAAGAGGTCCTGGACCACGAATTTCCACAGGGTTTTAAACCTATGAACATAGAGGCATAAGACGGAACGACAGACCCCGGGGTCTAGATGGAGGATTTTATCCTGCATATCCACATGGCTTGTGGGGACGACCTCCACGCCATCAAATACCTTCCCCTCAAGTTGAAGGGACCAGCTCGACACTGGTTGAAAAGCATCCCCGAAAATTCAATCGGAAGTTGGGAGGAACTCGAGGATGCTTTCAGGGCCAATTTTCAAGGGACCTATATCCGGCCTCCGGACACGGACGATTTAAGTCACATAATTCAACAGCCTGGAGAGTCCGCCCGCAAGCTTTGGAACAGATTCCTCACTAAGAAGAATCAAATTGTCGATTGTCCGGATGCCGAAGCATTAGCGGCCTTCAAACACAGCATCCGGGATGAGTGGCTCGCCAGACACCTCGGCCTGGCAGCCTGAACAAGCCTTATGACCCGCTTTTGCGTAGGTGAAGATAGCTGGTTGGCCCATAAAGGCACCAGCGACCCAAGTACATCCGAAATCAGGGATGGCAACGGGAAGCCACGGCGCAATAAAAACAAACGTCAAAACAAGGAAGAAAGTCCGGACAACACAACCATCAACGCCGGATTCAGGGGCTCTCAACATGGTCAACAAAAGAAGCCATTTAAAGTCAGCAAAGAGGGACCGTCCGTCCTGAACAAAGTCCTGGACAGATTGTGCCAAATTCATGGCACCCCCGAAAAACATGTGAACCACACTCACAGAGAATGCTGGGTCTTCAAGCAGGCCGGAAAATTAAATGCTGAACACAAGGGAAGGGAAACACCAAGTGAAGATGAGGATGAGCCTCGCCAGCCGAACACTGGGGGACAGAAAAATTCCCACCAGAGGTAAAAGCAGTAAGCATGATCCACGCGACTCACATATCCACGAGAAGGTGCAAACGCGTGCTCAGAGACGCACATGCTATAGAGCCCGTCGCCCCCAAGCTTAAGAGCTGGTCGGCCTGCCCGATCACCTTCGATCACAGGGACTACCCGACTAGTATGCTGCACGGAGGATCAGCTCTCGACCCAATAATCGACGGATACCATCTCACTCACATCCTCATGGACAGTGGCAGTAGTCTTAATCTAATATACCAGGACACTGTCCACAGGATGGGGATAGACGCATCCAGAATCAGCCAAAGTAACACCACCTTCGAAGGGGTGATACCAGGTGTTGAAGCCCACTGCAGGGGCTCCCTCGTACTGGAGGTAACATTCGGTTCCCCAGGCAACTCCATAAGCGAAGAACTACTCTTCACCATAACCCCCTCCAAAGCGGCTATCACGCATTGCTTGGGAGAATGGCCTTCGCCACCTTCAATGCAGTACCGCACTACGCTTACCTTAAACTCAAGATGCCTGGTCCACGTGACGTCATCACCGTGAACGGAAACACAGACCGTTCCTTACGCACGGAAGAATATGCGACGGCTCCAGCAGCCGGACTCTAAGCGGCCTTTAATTCCAGAAAGCATGATTGGTTGTTAAGACCACGGACACGGTTAGACGAGTCTGGCAGCCCAGATAAACCCGATCTAGGCACCACATATGTAATCCCATAGAGGACACCAGGCGCTATAGATAATTAATAAAGCCCAATTCTCGGCCTGACCTTATTAACAGGCCAATGTCTTACACTTTTACTATCCATTAGTGATAGCCAACTTTTCGCACGCTTATGTCATACTCTTCTACATGAGTTTTTCTTTTTACAGACACCATTCATGCAACACCCTCCCAGGACACGGCACAACGGGGACAAAGGCGCAGACATGCAACAGGGCCCCGCTCAAAGGCTTCTCTTTAGATTAAGCCCCTGTATAAACCTTCTTTATTCTCTCTTGTTGCTTACACATCCCATGGGTACTACACCCACAGAGGATACTGCCGTTATTTGCATTTCGCCACGACAGACTAATGCACGTAGCTGGGAATACAGGGTTCATAATAAAGGGCATTACTCAGCCCAGTATATGTTATAAAGTCCGAATACCATCGGGAGTGTTCGGCGTCACGAGTTTGGCCTTATATGCATCAGCTCCGAATCATGTCTTTGGTCAAATGTTGGGATTTCCCGGCTCCTGGGTTTGCCGCCTTACGTTCCGTTCTTATCGGCTAAGGTGGCCAAAGGAGAACTACTGCGATTGTGCCCTGGTTATTCCGGATGAGCACGTCAGTAGAGAAAGCCGAAAACTGACTGTCATGATATAGCGAGAGACTATTCAACCACTCGAAGACTTATCGGAACCTTTAGGGTTCCTCCACATTAATGAAGGACCGTTTACCGGTCATGTACACACGTGCCCGGATTCGGATGCACGCAAAGCTACAAGGGGCTACATAGTAGGCGCACCGTCAAACTCCTATGGCTAAGTGAAAGTGTTAAAGCTATATAGTCCGGTTGCCTAGTTCGACGCGTGATCACCTCCTTAATGGACCAACATGTTGGATCAAGTGTGATTACGCATATTTTCATGAACACCCCCGCATTATATGCATGGGGGCTGAAGCCGATGACTGCTAACTTTCAAAATTGCATATATACGTAAAACGGCCGCACAGGAGGCACAATAAAACTTTCGGGCGAAAAGTATAAACATAGCCTTCATAATTAAAAAAGCATTGTTTTTACAATGAAACGATTTGTCACTCGAACATGACATTCTTCGAGCACTGAGCCTCTATTAAGCGAGCACCTTCTGTCACTTGCTCCAAGTAGTGCTCGGCCGGATCCTGGCCTCTCGCTGGATTATGGGTTGCAATGATGGTGGCCTCCATATCTGTCCAATATGGTTTAACGCACGCAAGAGCCATTCGTGCACCCTCTATGCACGCTGACCTCTTCAGGGCATCGATCTGCGATACAACACCAAGGAATTGTTGCACTAAACCAAAATAACTGTCCGGCTTAGGCTCCTTCGGCCATAGGTGGTCTATCACTGACCGCATTGCAAGGCCGGACAACCTATGGAGCTCGGCTATAGCAGCCATCCTCTCACTCAATGGAAATGGGCGCGTCGGAGCACTGAATTGCGACCAGAACAACTTCTCCACTTAATTATCTTTTTGATCCTCGAAAAACTTGGCCGCATCAGCCGTACTCTTCGCCAAATCCACATACGCGTCTGCAGGGCTCCAGCATCGGTCCAGAGGAGCATACTTTGGATCTAAAAACTTCATCCACAACAAATATGGGTTTCCAGCCGTCATTTCTCTGGCCTGTCAAAGCTCCTCCCGCGCATCCCTAATGTCGGAATGCGTCTCCTTGGCCGCATCAAGGGCCTTCTTCATGCCAGCCTTATTCACCTGATTTTCTTTTTCAAGAAGCTCATACGAGTTGGCGGCATTTTCTAGCTCCACAGCCATTTCGGCTATTTTGTCTTCGCTCTGGCGATGAGCAACCTGTTCGGCTCTCAACTCTTCGGCCGCCTTTAGGGCAGCCGCATTGCTCACCCGGGCCTGTTGCTTGGCCAGGGCAAGTTCCGCCCTCAGGGCTTCCACGGCGGCAGCACTATCTGCAGTCCAAGCATATCGCATTAATATTATGCTCCTCTCAATTTTTCCTATAAACAATAATTGTCACATCCCTAGTTCTGGCCTGACCTATGCTAGTTTCCATGTGAGCATCATGTTTATATTCAAATGAAACTTGAATTGAGGAATTTTCAAAAGCCTCAAAAGTCCTCTAAAAATAACCAACATTTAAATCTCATCAAATGAGTCCAAGAAAATGTTCATGTTATTCTGCAAAAATATTGGCATGAGGTAAAATTCAAACCAATATTTTTGGAATCACAGAAATATTTATTTTGGGCCTTTGACTTAAACCAATGACATATTTGAGTTGAATTTATTTCTCTTATATAAGAAATAAAGTTCAAATATTTTTGTAAGTTTCTTGTGACCTTGGACTAGTTCCTGAGCTCACATACAATTTACAGAAAGTTAAAAAAATGATTTGATGTTTTAAATCAAATCAAAACCAATTGCAGAAAATAGAAAACATTAATAAATAGAAAAACCAGAGAGAGTGAGAGCTTACCTGGGGCACTTAGCTGGCACCACCAACCGGCCCAGCACTGCAGCTGGCCGGCCCAGCCCACCACCACCTCCTCCCTGTCGCCTTCCTCCCCAGGCCAGTAGGCAGAGCGTGTGTTCGCCGCGCGTGCACACGCGCCCGAGCCACCTCCTGCCTGGCTGCCTGCGTCCCCAACGCCCTGGACGCCTCCATGCGTCGCCACGCATCACCCCGGACCCTCTCGCCCACTTCCTCGTCCTCATCCCCTCCTCTCTCTCGCTTTGCACCTCGTGCCGAGCGCCACCATCGCCACCGACGCCGTTCGCCGCGGCCACCAGCCACCCCTCGCCCTGCCGCTGAGCTCAGGAGCTCCGCCTCGACCCCCTCATCCTCCCCACCGATCCACGCCCCTCCGGAAGCCCTGCAGCATCGTCCTCAATGCTCATCTTCAACCTTCGGATGCCGTCAACCTCATCGTCGATTCGCCGCCGTTCGTGCTTCCCCGAGCCCGCTGAGCTTCTCCCCTGACCCCTTGTGAGCTCCTTCACCTTCCCCTATGCTCGCCCCCTCCGTTTCTCTCCGCTAGCCCGATTCCGCCGGAGCCGAGAGCTCATCGCCGCCGGCCATGATGCCGCTGTCGTTTTAGCCACCACAGCTCGCGCCTGAGTGCGTCAACGCGTTCAGTTCCTTCCCAGGAGCACGCCGCTCCCACCAGCTCCTCCTCCCGAGCACCCTAACACCGAGCTCAAACTAACCCGAACTCCGGCCGCCGCCGAGGTCGACGCCGTGCTCAACTCCGGCCACCTTGTGCCCTCCCACTACCACCGATAGATGCGCGTGAGCTCCAGCTAGCCGTAGAGACCAACCACGGCTTGAACCGCAGCCTGTAGGCGAAACCCGAGCCTCGCCGCCGCCTCTGCTCGTCGCCGGCGGCTAAACGCCGGCCTAACAACTAGTTAGTATTAAACTAATGACCACAGACTCATAGACATGTGGGCCCCGCTGCTTAATTAACTCTGGTTTAGCTTTTGTTTAGATTAAACTAACCACACGGGCCCCACAGGTCAGTTTGACCTGGCCACGTCACACGTTGACCGACCCCACATGTCAGTGCTGACTTGCTGACGTGGCCGTTGACCAGGCCCCACCTATCATTGACACTGAACAACACTGTGTCACTGAGCAGTGGACCCCACTGGTCAGGTTTGACCGGGTCAGCCGCAGTTGACCAGCTGACGTCACAGTGACGCAGAGCTGACGCAATAAGTCATTTTCTGGATTTAATTTAATTCAGGAATATCCAGAAAATTGCCTAAACTTCTAAAAATCATAGAAAATCAACCGTAACTCCAAATGAGATAAATTATATATGAAAAATGATCAGAAAAATCCAATCTATCCATCTGTACCATTTTCATACATGTTAGAACAACTTAAAGCTGCTGTATACAACAATTTGAATTAATGGCATTTGAAATGTCATATATGGAGTTTGAATTTGAATCTTGGATTCAAACCAACTCCATTTAATCTGCTGCTAGTTGCATTAGCCCAAAACACATTCTTATTGCCATGTCATAGCATGCATCATATTGTGCATTGCATTGATTGTGTTTCTTCTTTGTTTGTCGGTGCTTGTCCCCTCTAAGTAAGACGTGTACCGACGATGTGATCAATGATACCAATGAAGAAATATACTATCTTTAGAAGTGCCAGGCAAGCAAGCCCCCTTGTTCATTCCGATACAATCCCACTCTCTCGCTCCTGCTCTCTTTTACTGCATTAGGACAATAACGATTCATTTGTTACTTGTTGCGGTAGCTGAACCCTTTATCCTCTGCATGACCTGTCATTGCCACAATAAATAGATGAAACCCACTAGCATGAGTAGGAGTTGTTTGAGCCCTGTTGTGCCTACTCATTCATGCTTGTTTGTCATGCCTGCTACTGCTTAGAGTTGAGTCAGGTCTGATTCATCGGGGATGAATCAGAGGTGTGTGAACATGTCCTACTGTGTATGAGCTAAGTGTGTGAACACGATTTGGTAAAGGTAGCTGTGAGAGGCCATGTAGGAGTACATGGTGGGTTGTCTCATTGAAGCCGTCCTTATGATCTGAGTTCTGTGTTTGTGATCCATGATTCAGCTACTACGATGCATTGGGCCCTGAAAGATGACCCCGCTCGACTTCTTAATCACCCGTGTCCTCTGTCCAGGAGTTGCAAGTAGTTTCTGGTGTTTGTAGTATGCTGGAGGCCGTGGGCAGCGCTGACCCGAGGGGTGGGCTGTGATGCAGTAGGCACGTGGCACGGTGTGCCGGGCGCCCGTTTGGTGTCTCGGGAACCCTGCACACATCGTTTGGGGCTGTGAGCGAAACTCCGGCCGGATCTCCTCGCGGATGGAACCCGAATAGGCGATAAACCTGGACTAGAGACTTGAGTGTTTAGGTAGGTCGTGGTCTACACCCACGTCGGCTTTCGCTTGAAGTCTGCCGAGCACATGTCGTGTGCAGACGCTAAGTGGTGGAAACATGTATGAAGAAGTACACCCCTGTAGGGTTAACATCATCTATTCGAATAGCCGTGTCCGCGGAAAAGGACTTCTGGGTTGCCTGTACAGTTCATAGACAAGTGAAAGGGATACTCTAAAATGTGCAAGATAAGCGTGAGTGCTATGGATGGCGTTCTCGTAGGGAGACGGGAGCGGATCCATAGTGGTGTATTGATATGGTGAATATGTGGACTCGTGTGCGCCACCTCAAAAGAGTTACTTGCAGTCGTAGTTCAGGATAGCCACCGAGTCAAAGCTGGCTTGCTGCAGTTAAACTCCACCATCCCCTTTGTTGATAATAATGCATATGTAGATAGTTCTGATGTAAGTCTTGCTGGGTACATTTGTACTCATGTTTGCCTATTTTATGTTTTGCAGAGAGACTTCAGTCTCACTAGTAGTTCCGCTTGGACTTCGACGTTTAGCTTGTTACCTCAGCTACGATCTTGTGCCCCCGGCAGGATCTGGTAGATAGTCAGGCTTCTCAGCCTTTTTCATTTGTAGATGTCTGTACTCAGACATGTTAAGCTTCCGCATGTGTTTGACTTGTATGCTCTGAATGTTGGGTCGTGAGACCCATGTTTGTAATATCTCGCTCCTCGGAGCCTATTGAATAAAATACTTGAGTTGTAGAGTCATGTTGTGATGCCATGTTGTATTTGCACATATCGAGCATATTGTGTGTATGCTATTGAAATGCTTGGTATGTGTGGGATCTGACTATCTAGTTGTTTATCCTTAGTAGCCTCTCTTACCGGGAAATGTCTCCTAGTGCTTCCACTGAGCCATGGTAGCTTGCTACTGCTCCGGAACACTTAGGCTGGCCGGCATGTGTCCTTCCTCGTTCCTGTGTCTGTCCCTTCGGGGAAATGTCACACGATGAGTACCGGAGTCCTGTTAGCCCGCTACAGCCCGGTTTACCGGAGTCCTGTTAGCCCAGTTGCTACAGCCCGGATTCACTCGCTGATGACCGACACGTTCGTTGTTGGGTCATGTATGCCTGTCCCTGTAAGTTAGTGCCACTTTGGGTTCACGACTAGCCATGTCAGCCCGGGTTCTTTGTCATATGGATGCTAGCGGCACTATCATATACGTGAGCCAAAAGGCGCAAACGGTCCCGGGCCAGGTAAGGTGGCACCCGTGGGAATACCGTGCGTGAGGCCGCAAAGTGATATGAAGTGTTACATGCTAGATCGGTGTGACTTAGGATCGGGGTCCTGACAGCTTTGGTATCAGAGCCTGACTGCCTGTAGGATTACCAAGCCAAACTGGTCGAAGTTGAGTCTAGAAATTCTTTAGTTATATAAGGGAATTGATTGTGGGATGGAACGTAAGGCTCTTTTTACTCCTTATACCTCATGGCCTTCTGATCTGAGTCAACCTCTTCTCTTCTACGGGGATTAAGAACTAGGCCTTCTCATCTATCTATCAGGATGACGTGTTACTAATCTATAGACTTTTAAGATTGTTGGTTTTAAGCCTCAGTTCAGTCTCTACTACTTCCGTGTGTTAACTATTGATCTCAAAACCTTGATATTGTGCTTCTGAGTGGTTACGCCACCATTTTTGTAGCATGTCTCAAATCCTTTTGAGCATTTACAGCCGTTATGCTGTCCGAGTCATCCCAGGTTTCTAAACAGTCTGATGCATTTGCAAATCCCTTCTTCCCGTTCCCGATGTCCCTTTGGTCAGATTAATCACACAAATCAGTGAGTTGAGGTACTTTATTGCCTCGACATATATGTTGGAGTTAATATTATGACCCTAGGTGTTTTAGGGGATCATCTAGTAATCTAGCCATGATTTATGTCCTAGTGTGATGACTCTGGCCATCATTCTCGAAAGCATTCCGTGATGCCACTTAGTATGTAGGTATTCCACTTCTGGGCTTTGAACCCGAGATTCACCCTACTTACCTCATGTTGATAGTGTTTGCTAGTTCCTTTAGGAAATTAGTAACCTTTGCATTAGTCCTCGAGGTCCGTGGTATTCCCTTCTTCCAAATACTATGAACCACTTACGACAGATGTTTGTTGGATCAAAAGATCACGACAGGAGTGCTCTCGATGGGTTCTCCATTCTATATTGTGAATATGCCAGTTCTACCTTTCCGCATGGGTTATCCGGAAGAAATGTTGAGCTTCGCTCGACATACCAATCTATGCATCCACAGCTCAGAAAATCGTATGTTCTTTTGGGTTGTCCCTCTTTAGTTGTCTTCTGACCCTCGTCTATCAATTGATAGTCAAGAGTATGCATGCATTCATTCATCGATGCCTGTTACTCTTATGGTCCGTCAAGCCATTCTAGTTCAGAATGACTAGGAGAAACAAACTCCAGTACCTCATCCATTTCTAGGATTGGGTCAAAGCAGTTGTCTTCCGCAGATCAAATGCAATCCAGCTTTTGATTCTGTTCTACCCTGGAGTATCACTCCCTTTATGTCAGGATTTTCATGAGAATTGCTCCAGCTCTTGTGAATTCTTGACGTAGTGATACTTCTCGCCATCGCTGTTCATTCCTTGGTCCCCGTGTTGTTGCAACCGGAATGCCGACAAGTGAATCGTGATGTGTGAAATCAATACTCATAGCAACCTTGTTGCTTGGTAGTTAAAGGACAATAATTTCATCCTTAGCATGTTGATTATTGAATCGTCACCCTAAGGTTGATTGTGCTACCTAGTCCCTATTTCCGGTGCACTCTTCGGTCGTTGAGTTAGGATTTTGTCAATCCTTGCTTATTTGATCATATCGTCTTGCCCTGAAAAGCAAGATTGTTCTCGAGCTTAGTAACATATCGGTGGTTCGTGATTTTTCGAATATCTTCTCGGAAGTGTTACCAGGTTGTCACCTGGCCGCTATGTTGAGTTCCGTGATCAAGTTGGTTTCTTGTAAACCACCCCTTCTCCAAGAGTCTGTGTTGGGTACCCCTGAGCTAGTTGGCTAAGCTGAACAACAACTTGGAGAGTTGGAAGATGGAAGCTTGTCCGATTTAGTTCATCTTAAGGGATATCTTGTATGTGTGTTGAAGAAAGACGATATCTTCATCGATTGATCCTTGTGACCAGTTGTTGGACCTATTGTCTTGCCAAAACTTTGATTTGAGTGTGGGCTATCCTCAAATCAAATCAGAACCAACGATGTTCTTAATGTTGTCTTACTCGTGGTTGATCCCTCGAGCATACACCATTATATCCTTTGGTCTGACCAATACTATCACTTGTTCACATAATTCTGGAATTTCACTTATGTGGAAACCTGGATGAATTGTTGTTCAGCCCATCGACACCATTTTGTCTCCTCCATGATTCGTGTTGAACATCAAGCTAGTATTGGAAACTTTTGAAAGCATTTCTTCATGCTAGTTTATGAAGCATGTGTTGGATGAAAGAAGTGACTTCCTCTGATTCACGTGCATTTGATGTAAGTTGCCGCCGTGAATCCGATAAAGTCAATGTTGCTTCCTTTGGAATCATCCCAAATTGGTCATGCATACGTGCGAAGTATTCTGTGGTTCGGAGACTTGCAACCTTCATTCTATATGTATCCCTAGCACACCAAGCCACTGATTGATTTGTTCAAGGAGATGAAGTTTCTTCTTAAGAGTATACCTTATGCAAGGACTTCGATATCCTCGATGATGGATTCCCCATCTGAACTCGGTAGTGTTTTGTTGTAAGACTACCATGTGATCGTGTTTGTCTGGGACAACGTGCTCACATGTTTCTAGCAGAACCAGCTCGTGTTTTGGAGCTTACTACCGTAGTCCATTTCCCGAGAATCTCGCAATGTCGTCTCGTCGAGTTGTGTTGCAAACTTTCATTTTTCTTTCTAGACTTGATGAGTCTGGACTATTCTAACACCAACCAGATCTGAATCTCAGGCAGATATGGTGGTTGGAACGTGTCCCAAGAATTATAATATTGGTCTCTCTGTACCCGGTAACGTGGATGTCGTGGCCAACACACCTAGTCGGAAGGCCTGTTATTGTAGTATCTTGGTTGAAGAAGTTGACCACCTCCCCATAGGGATTTCGTAGGATTTATTCCCTAGTTGTTCCTTATGGATATTGTGTTTCCGAAGTTCGACCTTTTACTTGTTGTTCTAGACATCAAACCATATCTACAAATGGGATACGCTAGTACATCAAGGAGAACATTAGAAGCGGAGTGCTAAATGTCTCTCGGTTGATCGTCTAGATTTGCCCTTGGCCTTGCTAAGGTGAAATCTGAGAAAGTGTTATCTTCCTTTGCATCTGCATCATCCATCGCTATTCATCATGGTAGTATGTTGTGTTGTCAGCACCCTTGACACGGATGTTGGTAAAACCTTGATGATTATGGAGATGCTCAAGTTCTTGAGAGCACGCGTATGTGCTAGGTTTTATCGTCGGCATTAATTACATAGTGCTCTCAGTTTCCTCGGTTATGCTATAACCCTTTCAAACAGTGGATTCACTCTCTACTGATGGGGTTCCTCCCCAGTTACCAGAATCATTCCCAGCATTTGTGTTTTGTTCCCAGCTTGCACCGTCATTGTGCCATCCTATCTTGGGTCCCATCCATTTACGATGATAGGCAAAATCATCCCTTGTGTTGTATTCAACAAGGTAATCCACATCATCCATTCTGGCCAGAGAATGTCATTCTTTCGGACTCCTTCAAATGATCGATTGTGATTTGCCTTAGGCTGGTATAAAGAGTTTCAATGATCTCTGAATCAAAGGTAATTCTTTTGCCACTTAAGGGGATATATCTACGAGTCACCATCCCTAAGGTGTCTTGTTGTGGTATCATGGAAACTCAACTCCTCGCTGCGTTGACAACCGATTACCACCTTCTTAAGTGCGGAAATATTGTCTACCTAGTGAACCTTCGACATCTGTTCCACTCCATCTCTTTGGATGAATGCTTCGTATCTCAGCTCGAGAGATGTTCTTACCTCTCACTCCATGAGTTGATATTGAATACTCGATCTTCGAGGAGATCGTTTTCTAGAGAGTCTCCTTCTGTCGTCATCGTGTTGGATGAAGACCTCGCAAGAAAAGACGTCAAGATCGATTGAGTCAACAAATCAACACCCTCGAGAAGACAGTTGGATCATGAAGTTTGTGATACTTAGTGTCCCCTTTGTCTTCTTACCTCACGTCTTGAATCTCGGGACGAGATTCTTGTTTAGTGGGGGTGAGTTGTCACATCCCTAGTTCTGGCCTGACCTATGCTAGTTTCCATGTGAGCATCATGTTTATATTCAAATGAAACTTGAATTGAGGAATTTTCAAAAGCCTCAGAAGTCCTCTAAAAATAACCAACATTTAAATCTCATCAAATGAGTCCAAGAAAATGTTCATGTTATTCTGCAAAAATATTGGCATGAGGTAAAATTTAAACCAATATTTTTGGAATCACAGAAATATTTATTTTGGGCCTTTGACTTAAACCAATGACATATTTGAGTTGAATTTATTTCTGTTATATAAGAAATAAAGTTCAAATATTTTTGTAAGTTTCCTGTGACCTTGGACTAGTTCCTGAGCTCACATACAATTTACAGAAAGTTAAAAAAATGATTTGATGTTTTAAATCAAATCAAAACCAATTGCAGAAAATAGAAAACATTAATAAATAGAAAAACCAGAGAGAGAGAGAGAGCTTACATGGGGCACTTACCTGGAGCCACCAACCGGTCCAGCACTGCAGCTGGCCGGCCCAGCCCACCACCGTCTCCTCCCTGTCGCCTTCCTCCCCAGGCCAGTAGGCAGAGCGCGTGCTTGCCACGCGTGCACACGCGCCCGAGCCACCTCCTGCCTGGCTGCCTGCGTCCCCAACGCCCTGGACGCCTCCATGCGTCGCCATGCATCACCCCGGACCCTCTCGCCCACTTCCTCATCCTCATCCCCTCCTCTCTCTCACTCTGCACCTCGTGCCGAGCGCCACCATCGCCACCGACGCCGTTCGCCGCGGCCACCGGCCACCCCTCGCCCTGCCGCTGAGCTCAGGAGCTCCGCCTCGACCCCCTCTTCCTCCCCACCGATCCACGCCCCTCCGGAAGCCCTGCAGCATCGTCCTCAATGCTCATCTTCAACCTTCGGCCGCCGTCAACCTCATCGTCGTTTAGCCGCCGTTCGTGCTTCCCCGAGCCCGCTGAGCTTCTCCCCCGACCCCTTGTGAGCTTCTTAACCTTCCCCTATGCTCGCCCCCTCCGTTTCTCTCCGCTAGCCCGATTCCGCCGGAGCCGAGAGCTCATCGCCGCCGGCCATGATGCCGCCATCGTTTTAGCCATCACAGCTCGCGCCTGAGCGCGTCAACGCGTTCAGTTCCTTCCCAGGAGCACGCCGCTCCCACCAGCTCCTCCTCCCGAGCACCCTAACGCCGAGCTCAAACTAACCCGAACTCCGGCCGCCGCCGAGGTCGAAGCCGTGCTCAACTCCGGCCACCTTGCGCCCTCCCACTGCCACCGATAGATGCGCGCGAGCTCCAGCTAGCCGTAGAGACCAACCGCGGCTCGAACCGCAGCCTGTAGGCGAAACCCGAGCCTCGCCGCCGCCTTTGCTCGTCGCCGGCGGCTAAACGCCGGCCTAACAACTAGTTAGTATTAAGCTAATGACCACAGACTCACAAACATGTGGGCCCCGCTGCTTAATTAACTCTGGTTTAGCTTTTGTTTAGATTAAACTAACCACACGGGCCCCACAGGTCAGTTTGACCCAGCCACGTCACATGTTGACCGACCCCACACGTCAGTGCTGACTTGCTGACGTGGCCGTTGACCAGGCCCCACCTGTCATTGACACTGAACAACACTGTGTCACTGAGCAGTGGACCCCACAGGTCAGGTTTGACTGGGTCAGCCGCAGTTGACCAGCTAACGTCACAGTGACGCAGAGCTGACGCAATTAGTCATTTTCTGGATTTAATTTATTTCAGGAAAATCCAGAAAATTGCCTAAACTTCTAAAAATCATAGAAAATCAACCGTAACTCCAAATGAGATAAATTATATATGAAAAATGATCAGAAAAATCCAATCTATCCATCTGTACCATTTTCATGCATGTTATAACAACTTAAAGCTGCTGTATACAACAATTTGAATTAATGGCATTTGAAATGTCATATATGGAGTTTGAATTTGAATCTTGGATTCAAACCAACTCCATTTAATCTGCTGCTAGTTGCATTAGCCCAAAACACATTCTTATTGCCATGTCATAGCATGCATCATATCATGCATTGCATTGATTGTGTTTCTTCTTTGTTTGTCGGTGCTTGTCCCCTCTCAGTAAGACGTGTACCGACGATGTGATTGATGACACCAATGAAGAAATATACTATCTTCAGAAGTGCCAGGCAAGCAAAAACCCCTTGTTCATTCCGATACAATCCCACTCTCTCGCTCCTGCTCTCTTTTACTGCATCAGGACAATAACGATTCATCTGTTACTTGCTGCGGTAGCTGAACCCTTTATCCTCTGCATGACCTGTCATTGCCACAGTAAATAGATGAAACCCACTAGCATGAGTAGGAGTTATTTGAGCCCTATTGTGCCTACTCATTCATGCTTGTTTGTCATGCCTGCTACTGCTTAGAGTTGAGTCAGGTCTGATTCATCGGGGATGAATCAGAGGTGTGTGAACATGTCCTACTGTGTATGAGTTAAGTGTGTGAACACGATTTGGTAACGGTAGCGGTGAGAGGCCATGTAGGAGTACATGGTGGGTTGTCTCATTGAAGCTGTCCTTAGGATTTGAGTTCTGTGTTTGTGATCCATGATTCAGCTACTACCATGCATTGGGCCCTGAAATATGACCCCGCTCGACTTCTTAATCACCCGTGTCCTCTGTCCAGGAGTTGCAAGTAGTTTCTAGTGTTTGTAGTATGCTGGAGGCTGTGGGCAGCGCTGACCCGAGGGGTGGGCTGTGATGTGGTAGGCACGTGGCACGGTGCACCGGGCGCCCGTTTGGTGTCTCCAGAACCCTGCACACATCGTTTGGGCTGTGAGCGAAACTCCGGTCGGATCTCCTCGCGGATGGAACCCGAATAGGCGATAAACCTGGACTAGAGACTTGAGTGTTTAGGTAGGTCGTGGTCTACACCCACGTCGGCTTTCGCTTGAAGTCTGCCAAGCACATGTCGTGAGCAGACGCTAAGTGGTGGAAACGTGTATGAAGAAGTACACCCCTGCAGGGTTAACATCATCTATTCGAATAGCCGTGTCCGCGGAAAAGGACTTATGGGTTGCCTGTTCAGTTCATAGACAAGTGAAAGTGGATACTCTAAAATGCGCAAGATAAGCGTGAGTGCTATGGATGGCGTTCTCGTAGGGAGACGGGAGCGGATCCATAGTGGTGTATTGATATGGTGAATATGTGGACTCGTGTGCGCCACCTCAAAAGAGTTACTTGCAGTCGTAGTTCAGGATAGCCACCGAGTCAAAGCTGGCTTGCTGCAGTTAAACTCCACCATCCCCTTTGTTGATAATAATGCATATGTAGATAGTTCCGATGTAAGTCTTGCTGGGTACATTTGTACTCACGTTTGCCTATTTTATGTTTTGCAGAGAGACTTCAGTCTCACTAGTAGTTCCGCTTGGACTTCGACGTTTAGCTTGTTACCTCAGCTACGATCTTGTGCCCCCGGCAGGATCTGGTAGATAGTCAGGCTTCTCAGCCTTTTTCATTTGTAGATGTCTGTACTCAGACATGTTAAGCTTCCGCATGTGTTTGACTTGTAT